>NW_026061771.1:0-300000 GCF_023897955.1 Schistocerca gregaria
ACACTAGATCGCGATCAAGTACTTTTAACTAAATTCTGTCCTTCATACAATAAAGCAGCCGCCACAGTGGTATGGAATCAGCCCCCGTGGTCTCACTTCACCCCAATAGACCCCGTCAGACCTTTTTCGTTTTCGATTATAGTGCTTTGCGAAACTCCGGGCCAAAGTAACTTTCACATGTTGTGTCACTGTCAAGCAAAATAGAAATAATTGCTGCTGCATGGTACAGATGGTAACAAAGAAACATGCAATGATACGAACATAACTGACGTTTTTGTTCAAAGACAGTAGTCACATTGCAAAAGGCGGAACGTGTTCTCCATAAAGCATGTGATCACCAAACACAGCTGTGCGTGCTCTGTAACCAGCTCCCAAGCTGGGCACGAGGTTGGTAAGGAAATGTGGTAGAGCGTTCCATTCCTCAACAAGTTTGACTGAGAACTCTGGATGGTCGCTGGACTATGTAGGCGAGCTGCGGTATGCATCCCCAATGCATAACGACGTGGCCCACGGGGTTTAAGTTTGCCGAACATGCACTCATTCAAAGACCTCCTACACCAGTGCTTCCGATGCGATCACGCATTGTCGTCCTTAAAAGTACAGTGAGGGTCGCATACAGCCTGAAAAGATACGCATGGGAAACGAATGCAGTGTCACAATGCCGCTGACCTGCGAGTGTACCATGATCAATTTGCCCAACCAACGGTATGCCTCTCCAAAACATAACACGTGAGCGCATCGGAACGATTATATGGAGAATTCTCGTCGTACCCTGATATGGCCAGAAGTGGAAGCACGTAATGCACCCAGGAACGTCGCCGAATTTCAAGGTCACTTACTGTCCTTCTGTTTTTGAGGGGAAGGCGACCCGCAAATAATAAATATAACCTCTTGTATTCGTAAGCTGTTCATCGCAAGGAGACGGTATTTGCGTTGTGCACAGCGGCCAAAATGAACGATCAGTTACTTAACACAATTCGCTCGTGTTGTATGATTATAGAGATCGTTTATTTATTGGCGAGAGATAGTGATTTCGATTTTACCTTGGTTTGTATTGTTTCAAGATACAGAGATCACAGCTTCCGCAGCAAAAGGAGCAAAAAAGGTCATGCGGATATATGGCCAGAAATGCGTTCCCAGTGAGGTAGGTCATTTTGATGGCGAAGGTAAGAGATCATTGTCAGAGAAGGTATCAATGACACTTGAGAGCGCACCAGACGAATGGGAATGTTCTGCCTCTATCAGTGTTCCAGCTGCACACTCTAGGGGGCGCAATGTTATCCACGAGGGCGGTGCACTCGCACTTTGTTATCAGGGTCAACGGCCGTGCACCGCAAAGTTATATGCAGACTATGAACGTAACTATACAGCCGATTTTGGTAGGCTTTACGTTAGTCAAATATTCGAATCAGTTACATTTTCTGAAAATTTGAAGCAAGCCATGTTAATAAGCCAGTATCTTTCACTAATACCTCATTTATCGCTTTTGCCGGCCGTTGTGGCCGATCGTTTCTAGGCGCTTCAGTCCGGAACCGCGCTGCTGCTACGGTCGCAGGTTCGAATCCTGCCTCGGGCATGGATGTGTGTGCTGTCCTTAGAACTACTTAAACACAACTACCCTAGGTCTAGGGGACTGATGACCTCAGATGTTAAGTCCCATAGTACTCAGAGCCATTTGAACCATTTATCACTATCTCTGTTGGTGTCTTGTTGTTTACATTGACAATAATTCATTAAGATCATAAGAAAGAACTAATTCATTGACCAGAGACTGTTGAATGACGTAAGTCTGTCACCTGTCATAATGTTTTTATTGTACACTAGCTGACAGCCGGCACTGTCGGTCGGGGTGTTCACTTTGCTAGTTTTCCACAACGAGGAACCTTGCACGCACACCTGCCAGTAGGCTCGGCGTGGGATGATGCGCTTGGCACAGCTGCTTCGAGTATCTGCACGCCTCTGTGGCGAGGCCTACAACCGTTTGCGCCTCATAGTTGAAAGCTGCCAAAAGCGCTGCCTGGAGTCACTTTACTCGACTGCACGAGTGGCTCGGCAGTAAAGTGTCCTAAAACGATGCATTCATGTAGGCGCATTCAGCGGCGTATGTCGATACCGTCAGCAAAATATGTTGCTAACAGAGTGAGCAGCAAGGATAAATATAAAAATTAGGCACACTCCGGCAGTTCTTCACACATCTTGGTGTTCATGACGTCGGATCTCCCGAATCATGTGTAGCATCATGATATAGTTTTGTATGTGCCTTTCGCTGCGAATGTCTGTGAAATTTGTTGCGAATAGAGTTAGTAGTACAGAAGCAAATTTCAACATCAGGCATGGTGCGGCTGATTTTCATGCATCTCATCGTTTATGATGCCGCACCTCCTGAATTATGATTGTTACCTGTCAGTAAGGGGTATGTGCACAAACTTTGGTCCATATCAGTCCAGTGGTCTAGGGGGAGATGTGCCACATACGTACATACATCAATTTTTTGTAATATGTGTGGGTTCTTTCCACGTAAACAGTGCAGTTACAATCGTCTACTGTGTGTATCTGAATAACCCAATTCCTTCTGTCCTTCGCTTGAGACAGTTCCACACCACCAGTCAGAGACGTTAATCACACCCACCGTTATCTAAGATTAACACAGCTATTTCATGGAGACTACGAAAATATTCAGATTTCGTAAGTCCCCCAAATAAAAAATAAGAGTAGTCATAACATTTGTGAGAGAACTAGTTCTGTACTTGTTTTTCGCATTTACCACTATATATTTCCCGTGTGTCTTTCCTAAAATAAGCTCGTATAGCATATTGAAATAGTACTGTGTTTACGACACAATAAATTCTTTTAAAGCTGAGGGCCTCCTGAGCTAAATGAAGAAGAGAGTTTCAACTACGGGGTGAGGCATAATAAAGAGCGATTTTTGAAAAGCTGTTAAATAAAGACACTTTTTCTATTTCATAATCTTAAAATATACGAAAAAGTGTTTTCTGTAACAGTAAAACGTCAGTTACTTTTTCACCGAGCGAGGTGGCGCAGTGGTTAGCACACTGGACTCGCATTCGGGAGGACGACGGTTCAATCCCGTCTCCGGCCGTCCTGATTTAGGTTTTCCGTGATTTCCCTAAATCGCTTCAGGCAAATGTCGGGATGCTTCCTTTGAAGGGCACGGCCGATTTCCTTCTCCATACTTCCCTCACCCGAGCTGGCGCTCCGTCTCTAATGACCTCGTTGTCGACGGGACGTTAAACACTAATGTCCTCCTCCTCCTCAGTTACTTTTTCAAGATAACTGTCTTATTATGGCGTCCGCTTAGAAGCACGCATTCCTCCAGCCAGACCTTGTACTGGCTCATCACACTTCCTGTCGCATCCACTCTTTCAGGGCTTCAGTTGTTCGAGGTGGGTTATCTTGCTAAACTTTCCGCTTCAGATAACCCCAAAGAAAAAGTCACAAACATGTGACGTCCAGTGAACGAGAGGGCCATGCAATGTACCCATTTGGGGAGGCCATATCTTTGGAAACAAACGACTGACAATATTCATGCTTACTAGCGTATCTCTGCGAAGTCACTGTTACAACTTAAAAATCGTTTGGCCTTATGATCCCTAATTGAAGACATTACGAACCACACAGTAACTTTTGCCCAGTGCAGTGGTTGCTGATGCAGTTCTCTAGTATTAACGTCACTGCAAAATCGAAAGTTTTGCTTGTTCACATAACTGGAGAGACGGAAGTGAGCTTCATCCCTCATCCACAAACGGTTTACAATGTCCTGGTCCCGAATAATCATGACCAAAACTTTTAATCAGAAGCGGCTGCGGATCACATAATCTATTCCCTTAAGGACCTGTACCGTTTAGATTTTGTAGGGGTGAAAGTGCAAATCCTGGGGTAAAATCCTTCCTACCGTTCTCTTTGAAATCCCAAGTGTAGCGCTGTGCCGGCGAACTGAGCGACGAGTGTGTCTCTCAATGGCAACTCTAAAGGCTAGGCGCAGCGCAGCGTGCGTTTTTGCAACTTCACAGGTTCAAATGTGACCGCGCAAACTGCGACGCGACGCGACTGGGACGCGACACGCGCCTGCGCCAGGTCGCGCGGCTTTGTGGTAGCGGCGCAGTTTCTCGCGCCGCGCGTCACGCGGGTACTGACGGATGTGTGAGGCGGGGAGCGGGAGGGCAGTTCTGCCATATACTCACTTCGGCATGGCGCATACGGACAGTGGAAGTATTGTCCATCCGAAGAGTACGGCCTGTAATGTAAACTGAAGTTTTCTATCACTGAGCAGTGTTCTTTTTTTCGCTGTTTAAGCGCTCCGTCCATTTTCGTTAGCACGTAATAGTTTTCATTTACATACATATGTACAGTTCTTTTGTTTTGTTTATTCTTTGTCAAAAAACCCAATGCACAGTTCAATAACCGGTGAGCCATTAGCCACTGAAAGTATATCGTCTGCCTCCTCAATTTTTTCAGAACGTAAGAAGGGACAGACGATTTACCGTGAGGGTAGTGAATAAGGAAGTAAGGAATATTATAAAATCGTGTCATCTAGAAGCAAGACAGGAAAGTAAAACAAGGTTACCTACTTGCTGCCTCTTATGCTGAAGTATCTCTGCGATCCATTACAAAAAGTCGGAAAGGCATAATTTCCACAGGTATGACCCCTTTGCGCTCCTGGTAAAAAGCGTCCGAGATAGTAAAACTTACGTACTTCATATCATCATGTGGATATGGGTCTAATAAGAGACGTTATAATTCGTACATGTGGACGTGACATTTCCATTGCAAGCCCGAAATAGTCGAGAAGCCCTCGTAAATAACGATGTTTTAATCGGCTCGTCGTGACGAGGAAAAGTATTTCAGTGGTTGCATACACGCTATCAGCATTAATAAACTAATTACACAACAGGCTACACAAAGGAATTAGTGGTCGGTACTATTATAAAAGTAGGAATACCCTGAAAGAGTGTGGTGGTATGTAGAAATGTAATGGTGACAATGTTTTCGGAACGATGTGAACTCTTCCTCTCACAAAGCACACTTGCTGGCTTCCGCAATCCTGTCGCGCGATTTATTCCCAGCTGCTGACGATACACTGGCCATTGTGTTGTGCCACGTATCAGTTGTTTACTTTTCTCAGTAACAACTATTTTATTCGCGAACCACGGACTGTCAGTTTGGCAAGGCGTTGGTGAGGAACCGTCATCAGTAGTGTGCGTGGTATCCCGCCTGAAGACCACGCTCTTCATTACTTTGCTATTGCTCAGATAAAGAAAAGGAATAAAACTCCTTTGGTAAGTTTCCATTTCAGTCGCTGGTGTTAAAAATAAAATGGGTTGTGGGATTCAACAAAAATTCCAACAGAATTAGCGATTTATTTTCGTGTGAGCTGTTAACCTCTTCTCATTCGAAGATGCAATACCATTTGCGAGTAACGGCCACACTTCTCTTGTTGAAGGGTTTGAGAGCACTTCTTTTGCCAAAACACAATATGATTTGGATAAACTCATTTTTGCACCAGTTATTGTGACACACTGTTTTAGAAATCTGTCTTATTAAACAAGTAATTGGCGACCAGAGAGCCGAATATCTTACCAAAAAAACTCATTGTGACGGTTTGTGGCAACATAAGAGAAGAAATTTCATGTTTACTTTCATATTAGGACACTCTTGTCTCACTAGCTGTCGATAACTCTAAAAAAAATAGACAGTGGAATGAAAAAAAAATAAATAGGGAAGTGTAACTACTGATATACCGTGATAGATAAGAAAGCTCAGTGTGTTTACGACGTGGCAAAGTATGGTTCAAATGGCTCTGAACACTATGGGACTTACAATCTGAGGTCATCAGTCCCATAGAACTTAGAACTACTTAAACCTAACTAACCTAGGGGCATGACACACATCCATGCCCGAGGCAGGATTCGAACCTGCGATCGTAGCGGTCGCGCGGTTCCAGACTGAAGCGCCTAGAACCCCTTGGCCACACCGGCCGGCGTGGCAAAGTACTCTCTTCCTTGTGTCATCATTCACCAAAATCTTGTTTCGATGTCTCGAGCGGTTTAGGAAATACCAGTGATGTAGGAATATTTCATTCCCGTGGCGTAAGATTGGGAGTGAATGCTCTACATGGGATCCATTTTCTCGAAATCGAAGACAGATGGAGACCTCCTCCTAAGTCTAAACAAAAATTTTATATGTTAGCTGAATTTCATACTCATAAACATATGGTGTAATACGCACCAAACGCAAAATCATAGCGCCCTCTATTTTTCATTGCAAACTTTTTGAGTTTTGCGTAGTGACTTACTAAAATGTGTAGATCACAGTAAGCATGACTATTAGCCAGATGATAGGCACTTGGCCAAGAAGTTCACACGTAAAGCCACAAGTACGGAAAAAAATCAAATATTTTCAGTGAATAGTTTCTGTAAATTATTAGAGAAAGATAAAAAGGTGCGCGCCCTACGGTTCTGTCAGCGCAGAGCGTCGCCAGTCGGCGCGTGCTAAGTACGGTGTACGTGTCGCAATATGCACTGCAGCCGCTCGACTCGTGCGGCACGTGCGTGTCGCGCTGTAGTGTCGTGTCAAATCACACGTGCTATACGCGTTTCATTTGGCGTACACGTTCGATGTTTTTCAGGCGAGCGCACAGTTTTTGGTCTCCCAGTTGGCGCCGTCTCCTCAATGTTCCCCAGCCACATTTTAATCGCCCAGGCAGGTGCAGCGGCCAATTTCGATTAACGCTGAAGTGGTTGCGGATTGCACGTCGTGCTAGCTGGTACGAACTACCGTTTTGATAAAATGCTTTGACAGTGTACGCTCCATTATGACTAAATGCTATTTCGCGTCAAACGTAACTGAAGCTATCCCCTCCACCTCTATCCGACGCAGCTTGATTCACTCGCTTTTTAAAATCGCTAGATATTATATCTCACTGTGCATAAAACTATAAAAAGGTAGCACGTGCAAGAATGTAATGAATCATGAAGAAATCCCAAGAAAGATCATCGAAATGCCAGCAAGATTATTACCGAAATAGACGCCTTGTGATTAACCGAAGAACCTTAACTTGGAAGCCACGGTCACATTATTTGCTACTTGTGGATGTCTGCTCATGTCCGAGAAAAGTGAACTAATAATACAAATTAAGCCCATAATACTGAAGTAGCCAGATCAGTTATTCATGTTTTCCGAGTGAGCTACGTGGTGTGCTTACAATTTAAAGCCACAGTGGCCACAAGTCGGCAGCCTTTTCTGATGAACGGAGTGCTCCAGTATTCATCTACAGACAAGAAAACGAAGTAAACGCGCTCTCATACGGCTTCTATTTGACTTTCTCTGCAGGAAAGCCACAACAAACGACAAGACTGAAAAATTACTTGCATTAAGGTCTATGTCCATTCTGTTTGAATGTTTTTTGTTTTGTCATATTTTGCCTGATAAAGAGGTGATAGCTCGAAACGCGTTGCAATATTAAATAAGTTAAGTAAGTGAACTGGTAGGTATTTCTGAAAAACCTGTTTGTAAAGTCCTGTGATAATATTCTTTTGTACTCGCTTTCGAAAGATGTATTCGAATCCAGACCGATTGCTTCGGTTTACGCTTTCGACGGCACCACCTCAGAATGGGTTTTTGATGTCGCCGTAGAGAACGTCACAACTACTTCTCACCTCAGTTGTGTACAAAACGGTGGGACCCCGAGTGAGTAAACAAAAGAGTTACTATAACGGATTCAGTTTTTAGACTACAATAACGCACCGATAACTGATTACCGCCCGAATGCACGGTTATTGGTTGTGGGACTGAATACACGCAAAAGATAACAGCAGGAACGAATCGCCTTACGTAACAGGTTAAAGAGTGACTGATACGGCGCACTCGGAGTGTCTCTTAAAAACAGTGTAAATTACCAGTCTGTGTGAGAGGATCTCTTGAAAAATACTCAGCCAGTAAGCAACTATGTCGTTGCACTATACGATAGGTATCGACTGGCTTTATTACCTCATTCTGCCTGAAGTAAAACGTGTGAAAATGTAATTTTATTTACGTTTCGTACTCCTAACACAAAGTACCTCTTAGAAAGCCACCGAATGGTTTTATAAAATAACGGCAACAAAATATATTAGGAAAATACTTTAATCGGTCTTCATGATCAACTCCATTAGCCACGATACACTTCTGGCTACATTTATAAAGCTGGAACTGTTTTTCGGACAGATTGAAGCATTACCGCCACACTACTTCGGATGTCTGTTCGGATACCAACCACACAGCTATACCCAACTACCATTAGGCTACCTAAACCGTTCTGGATTGAACTATTAGTACTACGTTTTTTTGAGGATCAACCTCAATAGCCACGAGGCTAACGATGTAGCTTGGATTCTTATGGGAAACCATTTCGATAAGGGAGAAACCACGAATAGATCTTACATCAAACCTCCTCCATCCTTTCTGGTGCGATAGAAACGCTTGCATATAATTTTATATGCAGGGAACAAAACCAGATCTAGACGTAGGGTGGAAAAAAGTTAGCATAAATCAAGAGAACCACCCACAACGTTAATAAATATTGAAGGCGTCTTATGTTCGTCACTCTTCTTTCAACCTGTAGTGTAAAGTGTCGAATATTTCGAGAGGTGGGACTGTCCACCAAAACAAGAAAAAAAATCCATTACACGTTGTAACATTACAGGACATATTGGGACATATTGAAGTATTCGATACTGTAGACTTTTAGGGGATGTCGATACAGATATACAAAATGTAAAGGGAAACTTTGGTGATGTTTAAATATTGTACTGTGTCAATATTAGGACATTTGAACAGAAAGAACAAAAATAGAATTAATGTAAATATATATTAGTGGTAGTAACCTATTTTCATTCAATTTTGTAATTATATTTCATTTTGTAAAAGAAAGACTCACTGTTTGCTGTAGTTCTGATTAATAGTATAAATTATCAGTTTTGAGCTAAATTATTTCGTATAATATGGACAAGATACTTTTAAAAACTCACCAGCTAAAGAGAAAGTCTGTAAATGAACGTATAATGAACACGTCTAGAACTTTCAATGGAGAAATTCTATATTATGATAGCAAAAATACGAAAACTTGTGAAAACCGTTTCATAACCTGATTTCGAAAGACGATTTGTATCAAGAAATATTGCTAAAAAGATTTATTTACGTTTTGAAACACGATTTAAATCATTTTACATATAAATAGTTGTTCTAAATCACTCAAGAAATATCCAGAATCAAATGTCAAGATATTTCTGGAAACACCGGTACAAATCTGGTGAAGGTTATCCAGAAGCTGGTAGAAAAATGTTATAAAATCTATTTGGAAATTATGCTTGTAAGAATTTATATGTACTGATCCTCTTACTTACTTTAATCTGTACTAAAATTCTGTGATGTCTAATTTAGTTTTAAGTCGTGAATTGCTATCGTATTGTAAACAAAACATTGTCAAACACTCTCATTGTTTGGAAAGATATTAATACACCTAGGAGTTATCAGTTGCCAATTCGGATATGCAGTGCGGTTAGCTCGGAGAGTCAGTTGTTGAGTCTGTGAAGTCTGTCAGTTCTGTTTGTATATAAACGTCTGTAACGAAGAATTACTTGTTGTCGTCAATATGAACTCAAGACCTTTTTCACGAAGCAGACACCTCCTAATGCAACGTTTTAACTTGGTGTTGAGGAGCTGAAATGTTATAATTTGGTGCAGAAAGTCCTGGGACGTTATAATTTGGTTGAGGAAGCTGGGAAGTCATAATTTGGTGGAGGCGCTGGAGCTGGGATATTTTAATTTGGTGGAGGAAGCAGACGATTTGACGACCACCCAGTGATTCTTCAAAATAAAATACGTCTCTTCTGGGATCACAAGAAGTAAATACGTCGATTCTGGGGTCACAAGAAGAGAAGTGAATCAACCGAGTGAAACCATCCTGGAATTGAAGAAATTTCGCAAAACACGGACACCAACGACCGCCGACGGACACTAAGATAAGTAACTGCTTCCTAAAATAATGGAAAAAGACGCAGATTTCAGTATTGACAGCGGTGTAGTGAGTACACCTATTAGGGAAAGAGCTTCTGACAGTGTAGGAATGTTGGAAATGTTAAAACAAATGTTTTCAGAGTTAAACTCGAAGATGGACGATTCTCGTGCCGAATTACGTCAACAAATTGAACAGACACAACAACAGATGGACAGGTCGATTTCGAAGGCTGTGTGTGATTTAAAATCAGAAATAAACTCAAATACAGAACAGATTGCTCACACTAATCAGGTTCTCGAAGAATGGCGAATTACTTTTGAGTCAAACCAAAAAGAAGTTAGTTGTCGTGTGGACACGGTTGAGTTCAAAATTTCTGTCCTTGAAACTGATTTAAGTAACGAAATTTCAAATAACCAGTCAAAACTTAAAAAAGTTGTTGATTTTGTAAATGAGGAAAATTCTCAATTGAGAAATGAATTTGACCAGACAAAACGATTTTTTGAAAACGAAATTGAATCTTTCAAATCTGATACGGAATCTGATACGGACAAAAAGGTCACAGAAATTTGTAGTAGAGTAGGTAATGTCGAAAAAACTGCAGACAGAAAATTTGTAGAAATATAAGAAACTATGTTTCAAAAAGGTTTTAGTAATAGTTGTAATGGGATATGGGGAAATTTTCCAATTAAAACTTATCCCGGTGACAAGAATATACACCCAAAAGACTTCATGCAATTCTGCAAGGAGCAGTTCACGTCCATAATGACAGATAGTGTTAAGATAAAATTTGTAAAGAAATTACTTGATGGTGAGGCGCTTTCGTGGGCCAATCAGAATTGTTATGCGGAAATGTCCTTTGAAGATTTCGAAAAATGTTTTCTAACCAAATTTTGGTCTGAAACTGAGCAAGCTCGAATCAAAAGTGAATTCTTGAATGGTCCTAGTTACAGAGAATCTGATGGGTCAATGAAAGCCTATTGTGAGAAACAGTTGCAAAATTTAGTGCATCTGGATAAGCCATTTGATGAGCTAACTCAGATTGATGCTCTAAACCGGAGACTTCCGAAAAGAGTACAATGGGGTTTAGTATATGGTCCAGATGAGTCCATAGAACAATTCTTGAAATATGTGGACAAACTTGATAGAGCCTTTGAACAAAACAACACATTCAACGACTTTGTAGGTTCATCACACAGAGGGTGGGAACCGAACCGTGCAAATAATAACAGTAATAGTGAACGAAGAAACTTTAACAACAACAGGGATATTTATAATAGCAATGACAGAAGAAATTTTGGTAGGAATGATCAGCACTTTAATTCAAACAGAGAATGGGAAAATCGAAACAGGTCCTGGGGTAATGACATGAGAGAAGGTAACCCGAGGCAGGTAAACGACAGACATAGGCCTTTAAACGACTAAATGCTCCACTGCGAGTCTGTCAGTTTGGGGCAAGGAATTTTCAAAATCAGGCTAATTTCACCCGGAACAGACAGCACTATAATCAGAGACCTAACCGGTATAGACAGTATGCTATGATCGATCTGTAGATAGAGGTAATGAAAAAATTAAATTTGACAGGAAATTTTGGAATGTCATCAGAGAAAATACTAGAAACAACTGTAATAGGAACCAGGCTACCGTTGATGAAGTAGGCCTAGAAGATGATATAATTGCAAATTTATATAATCAAGAAGAAGCACCTAATGCTGAAATGAGAGGTAAGGATAACTTTGATAATTTTGGATTGTACAAACTTATGTGTGGTGATGTTTTAGATGTAAGTTGTCATAATGATGTTCGTACTGAAGTTTCTGGAAAGTCTGATATTCATGTGGATGTGGTTGGTGAAGATGGTGTTGTGAGTAATGTTGGTGATACTAGTAGTGTTTGTAGTGTAAGCTCAGGCAATGATGATGATAATGTTGATGTTAAGGCTAATGGTGATTATGTACTAGAAGATTTTGATGGTGAATTGGATGGAATAGTTTATGTTGAGGTTAAGGAGGATGTTATAAGCAATAGTGTTGAGAATAGTTGTGCCAGGAACTCTAACTACATTCCACATGAGAATCAGATTGTGCCAGTTCAGCTTAGTAATACATCGGGAGACAGGGGGGTTGATTGTGCTGATGCATCTGTGATTATTTTGAAATTTGTTTGGGACAAATTTAAAGATTACAGTGATGACAATGATGTTAAGATCAAATTAAGGGAAATTTGTGAACCAGTTTCTGCTTTTAAGCCTAATGAAATCATCAAACGGGGTACTAGTCAGGATGTGAGTGAGTTAAATAGTAATCCAGACATTCCAGTAAATTACAGTAGACCTAGAAGTTTGAAGAAAGTATTGCCTAATAAAGAAAACCTAAATATGGAACAGAGGTATGATGAGATAGCAGAAGATCTTTTGTATGAAGAACAGGAAGAAAGGGAAAACACCACTATGGGTTGTCCATACATAAAAATTAAAGCTGCAGGTTGGGAAGGATATTGTTTGATTGACACATGGAGTCCAATTAGTGCCATTTCAAGCAAATTAAGAGATATAATTAACCATGATCCTGACTTTGTAGAATTACCAGTTGTTGGAATAAAAATTAGAGGCATTACTGGCAAACTGAGCAAAATTGTTAATAGAAAGATGTTGTTGTCCTTCAGTATAAATGATGTACAGTTTACTCAAGGATGTCCTGTAATAAGTGACCTAAATGAGAATGTACTGTTGGGTATGGACTGGATATTAAAAGCTAATGCAGCATTTGATTGGGAAAAGAGTTTGTTTACCTTTATTGATCCTAAGACGAGAGTATGTTCCAGTACTGACATGTCGGTTCAAAACTGTGCTCATAAGGGAATTGAAATTAGGGACGTTACATTTTCTAAAGACAGTGGTTATTGTGTAGAGGAAATTACTGAGGATTATGATGATGGAGAATATGGGGATATACTTCAAGAAACATTACGGGAATCAGATAATTTGAACCAAGAACAGAAGTTAGAGTTAGAGAGATTATTGTGGAATTACTGTGATGTTTTTGATGATAGACCTGGCAGAGCAAAGAATTACCAATGTAAACTCAGGTTAAAACCACATGAGCCATTCTTTATAAAACCTTATAGTGTACCCATTGCAAAGAGAAAAGATGTAGAAAAGGAACTTCAAAAGATGGAAGAGTGGGGCATCATTGAGAGAAGTAAGAGCCAATACAATAATCCTTTGGTAGTGGTTGCAAAACGTGATGGCAGTGTCAGGCTTGTACTAGATTCAAGACACCTAAATAAGTATGTGGAAAGAGAGACCGATCATCTCGAGAATATAGACGAACTACTTCATAAATTTGAAAGAATGAAATACATGACCAGTTTAGATCTCACACCAGGATTTCACCAAGTAGAATTAGAAAATGATTCCAAAAAGTATACTGCCTTTTTGTATGGGGGAAGATGTTACCAGTATTGTGTGGTACCATTTGGGCTGAATGTCTCAGTAGCCGAATTCATTAGAGCAATTGACTTTGTTTTGGGAAAAGATCTTTTATCAAAATTAACTGTGTATGTAGATGACATTTTGATCACTGGAGAAACTTGGGAAGAACATGTTAATACTTTGAGGGAGGTTTGCAATAGATTAAGGAAAGGGGGAATGTCACTTAAATTATCTAAATGTAAGTTTGGTATGAAAAAATTGAAGTTTCTGGGGCACAGTATTTCTGAGGAAGGTATTTTGCCAGATCCTGAAAAACTCAAGGCAATTGCAAAATTCCCAATTCCAAAAACCAAGAAACAACTCAAGTCAATTTTCGGGATGTGCGGTTACTACAGAAAGTTCATTAGTACCCAAGCTCTAAATGCTCCAAGTCTTAACAGATTGCTCAAGAAAAACGCAATGTGGGTTTGGGATCAGGAATGTGAAGCTGCTTTTGCAGAAATAAAAACACAGTTATGTAACAGTAAAATTTTGTACCGTCCTGATTTAAGTTTACCTTTTTGCATTATGGCAGATAGTAGTGATTATGGCCTAGGTGCTCACCTTTTCCAAGAAGTAAATATAAATGGGAAAATAGAACACAGGTCTACTGCTTTTGCTAGTCGAACCTTGAAAAAACATGAGAGGCAATACACTGTTACCGAGAAAGAGCTTTTGGCCATTTACTGGGCATTTTCTAAATTCAGAAATTGTTTATTGGGAAACCAGGTAGTTGTCTACACAGACCATAAGGCATTAATTTATATTGAAGAATGTAGGTTGCATCATGGAAGGATTACCAGATGGGCACTCTTGTTACAACAATTTAATTACTCAATAAAATATCTTAGAGGACCCGATAATGTAGTTGCTGATGCTTTATCTAGCCTACCTGTGGGGGCTGACTTTGAAGATGACAGTGGGGAATGTGAAAAAGAATTCAAAATTATGTATTTAAGAGGGGTGGACAATGAACAAGAAATCAGAGACATTTGTAATGACATCCAACAGAATCAGAAACACGATGAGAACTGTAAACTGGTCAAAAGTTATTTAGGGAAAAAGGGACATGAAAAAGTGGGAGATTATTACAAAATCTACAAAGGGATTCTATTCAAGAGAAACAGTGTAGATAGCGATGTATGGAAATTATGTTGGCCTGAATAGTACATCAATGTACTCATCAAGTACATTCATGAAAGTTTTGGTCATTGTGGGATTCAAAAGTGTATCCAGAAAATCCAAGAAAATGTGTACTTTAACAACATAGCCAGGAGATTAGAAAAACCTTTCAAGATTCAGGACAATCCTCATCCGAATGCTTACCGTCTAGTCTATCCAAATTCTGGCAGACTGTTTGGCCTACGAAACGTGATCGAACTGAAATTGTCTAAAAAAATGTAAAAAGTATTTTAGATAATAGATGTCTATAGACTTTTATATGTAATCTTACCAGGATATTTTTGTATACTTTGTTATGTTGTATTTATCTGATTCCTCAGGGGAGCATACATTCTTTGTGTGCTAAGTGTTTGGCGAGCACTAGGTCCCCTAGCTATGCAATTGTCATATTTCATGTTCGTATTCTGGCATTGCATCTCACACTTATTCTGTGATCCTGTATAATCAATTTTCTCCACCTGTCAGTCTATCCTCTCTTAGCTTTAAGAAATTATTTAGAGTAAATTTTCTTGAGTAATTAGACTTTAGAGAATTCAAATTTCTGTGTCCTTAAAAACCGGTGCACAAACTATTAAATGCTTTTGCTAATGTTTAACTGGGTTTGACCACTGTGTGCTGTATATTCATAGCGGACTGTGCTATTGCAGCCTGTGATAGCATGCAGTGTATATGGAAACCATACGGACTGTGAAGATGAGACTGAAATACAGTGTGCGGCATTGAGGTACACCGACATTTAAGGAAGAAGATCACCGACCTTCAAGAAAGAAGATCACCGGTCTTCAAGAAAGAAGACACCAAAGATATGTGTAAAACTTTTCTGTTTTGTAATGTAAGGACATCAACCCTTCCGTGTTTCACGTGGAAGTGCTGATGGGGGGGTTGTGTAACATTACAGGACATATTGGGACATATTGAAGTATTCGATACTGTAGACTTTTAGGGGATGTCGATACAGATATGCAAAATGTAAAGGGAAACTTTGGTGATGTTTAAATATTGTACTGTGTCAATATTAGGACATTTTGAACAGAAAGAACAAAAATAGAATTAATGTAAATATATATTAGTGTTAGTAACCTATTTTCATTAAATTTTGTAATCATATTTCATTTTGTAAAAGAAAGACTCACTGTTTGCTGTAGTTCTGATTAATAGTATAAATTATCAGTTTTGAGCTAAATTATTTCGTATAATATGGACAAGATACTTTTAAAAACTCACCAGCTAAAGAGAAAGTCTGTAAATGAACGTATAATGCACACTTCTAGAACTTTCAATGGAGAAATTCTATATTATGATAGCAAAAATACGAAAACTTGTGAAAACCGTTTCATAAGCTGATTTCGAAAGACGATTTGTATCAAGAAATATTGCTAAAAAGATTTATTTACGTTTTGAAACACGATTTAAATCATTTTACATATAAATAGTTGTTCTAAATCACTCAAGAAATATCCAGAATCAAATGTCAAGATATTTCTGGAAACACCGGTACAAATCTGGTGAAGGTTATCCAGAAGCTGGTAGAAAAATGTTATAAAATCTATTTGGAAATTATGCTTGTAAGAATTTATATGTACTGATCCTTTTACTTACTTTAATCTGTACTAAAATTCTGTGATGTCTAATTTAGTTTTAAGTCGTGAATTGCTATCGTATTGTAAACAAAACATTATCAAAGACTCTCATTGTTTGGAAAGATATTAATACACCTAGGAGTTGTCAGTTGCCAGTTCGGATATGCAGTGCGGTTAGCTCGGAGAGTCAGTTGTTGAGTCTGTGAAGTCTGTCAGTTCTGCTTGTAAATAAACGTCTGTAATGAAGAATTACTTGTTGTCGTCAATATGAACTCAAGACCTTTTTCACGAAGCAGACACCTCCTAATGCAACGTTTTAACTTGGTGTTGAGGAGCTGAAAAGTTATAATTTGGTGCAGAAAGTCCTGGGACGTTATAATTTGGTTGAGGAAGCTGGGATGTTATAACGTGGATCGGGAAACGCATACTTTCTGTGATCTGCACACTTGTCCATAGGAGCCGTCCATCCTGATATCCGTTAATGACATTTCTCATATGAGGTGCTCAACGTGACGTTCCTCCAATGGCAATGTATCGCTCTGATCCTCAGCTTAAGAGATCACGCACTAACCGAAATACGCTTGCTCGTTGTTGCGTCGAAGACGCGATCCTGTAGTGTCTGGGTATCATTGACCGGCGTGGCGTCGGCTGAAATGTTACAAGCAATCTGGGTTGCTCCATCCATTGATAAACTAACACCATCCGCTCCTTATGACGGAGAAATGCTGGAACACGATTCTCATCACTTTATTAAACTCTCATTAATATACTTGATTTTCACTATTGTGCCTGATAAAAATTCCAGAGGTTGTGTGTCTTAACATACATCACTTCAGCTGAGAGAATTCGTGGGAACCTCGGAGTTCGTTTCCCCAAGAGTTGTAGAACATCCGAGGCACACAACAATGGGAATAAGGGAGGGACAGCCTGCTCACCGCTCAGAGCATTGAGTCCCCGGTTATAAGTCCGGCAGGGCAGCTACATAGGGGCCCGCAGGGGTCACGCGCCGTTTGGAGGAGGGTGGGATCTTTGGTGTTGCGTGCGCTACTGGCGGCTAGCAGGTCTGAGTCTCAGGACCCGGCGTTAATTCCTTAGCTTTCTGGGATTGTGACTCGCGACGTCGCGCCAAAGGTACCCAGTGCTGCCGCTAGGTGTCACACTCAGCGAGTCGGCACCAGAGACGGAGAGACGGAGAGAGAGAGAGAGAGAGAGAGAGAGAGAGAGAGAGAGAGAGAGGGGGGGGGGGGAGGCCAACGCCGCGACTGTGCGGCAACCGGGTTTCTCTCCAAAAATGTAGCGGAACATACGAATGGATGACAGCCAAGCGCAAACTCTGTTGTTGTACCTCTGACACTGAGGCAAGAACGTAAGATCAAATTGCGGAAAATGAGGTAGTAAACGAGTTTTGAAGTATTGTACGCTTACTGAATCTATAATGCACCTCCCTAGCGCTATTTACGCTAACAGTGTATACAGTTCTGTACAGACAAAGTAAAAATGTACATACATCAAAAAAGTTTCGCATCACCTCGGCTCCAAGAGCTCCGGAACCTGTACACAAAATTGGAATTGAGATCAACATGAATATCCTTTGCACCCTTTTTATTGCTAATGAAAGTCAGGCATTGCATCTTGTACCACCATACAGGGACACCTTCGGAGGTGGTGGTCAAAATTGCTGTACACACCTCTCCCTCTAATAGCCAGTAGCACGTCCTATTGCATTGATTCGTGCCTGTATTCGTAGTGGCATTTTAGCCATAAGTTCATCAAGGCACTGTTGGTCAAGATTGTCCCACTTCTCAACGGCGATTGGGCGTAGATCACTGAGAGTGGTTGGTGCGTCACGTCTTCCACAAACAGCACTTTTCAATCTATCCCAGACATGTTCTATAGCGTTCATGTCTGGAGAAGGTGCTGGCCACCCTAGTCGAGCGATGTCGTTATCCTGAAGGAAGTCATTCACAGGATGTGCACGATGGGGGCGCGAACTGTCGTCCATGAAGACGAATGCCTCGCCAATATGCTGCCGACATGGTTGTACTATCGGTCGGAAGGTGGTATTCACGTATCGTACAGCCGTTACGGCGCATTCCATGACCACCAGCGGCGTACGTCCGCCCTCCATAATGCCATCCCAAAAGAGAAGGGAACCTCCACCTTGCTGCACTCGCTGGACAGTGTATCTTGAGGCATTCATCCTCCTCCGACGATTGTCTGGTTGAAGGCACATGCGACACTCATCGGTGGACAGAACGTGATGCCAATCCTCAGCGGTCCATTCTGCGTGTTGTTGGGCCCACCTGTACCGAGCTGCAAAATGTCGTGGTTGCAAAGATCGACTTCGCCATGGACGTCGGAAGTGAAGTTGCGCATCATGCAGCCTGTAGCGCAAAGTTTTATTCGTAACAAGACGTCCTGTGGCTGCACAAAGAGCATTATTCAACATGGTGGGGTTGCTGTCAGAGTTCCTCCGAGCCATAATCCGTAGGATACGGTCATCCACTGCCGTAGTAGTCCTTGGACGGTCTGAACGAGGCATTTCCTCTCTCTCTGTGTATCTCCTCCATACCCGAACAACATAGCTTTGGTTCACTCCGAGACGCCTGACCCCTCCCTTCTTGAGAGACCTTCTTGGCACGAAGTAACAATGCGGACGCGATAGAATACGGTATTGACCGTCTAGGCATGGTTGAATTACAGACAAGACGAGCCGTGTACCTCCTTACTCGTGGAATGACTGGAACTGATCTGCTGTGGGATTTCCAGCTATTTTGGTGGAACGAATTATGTTTGCAGAAACAAAATAATATAGCCACATAAAACTCTCAGAGTTCATGTGAATAAAGTGAAAGAGCAAATAAATATCGTGATAAGCATCCTTCACAGAAATAGATTCTAGTACTTAAAAATTCAAAAGGATAGACTGTATGTGCAGAACGATCTGCTGGTCAACTGCAAATGTGTATTGATTGCCCTTTTTGTACATACTCTAGTCACTGTGAATGTCGAGTAATTCTTTTTTCTCCATTACATGGAGAAGCGAACATATAAAGCGCACCAGTATTACTGATGGAACCTTCTGGCAGATTATTCTAGTTCTGAGAGGACGTTTCATCGCAGCGCACTCTCTGCTGCAGAGTGATATTCTTTCTGGGAGTTTTATTAGTATAGACAAGTCATTTCACATGTCTGAATCAAATTTTAATTTATTTGATTTGACTCAAATAAAATCGTATTTTCATTAGAATATTATAATTCAGTATTTCCAGTTGACAAAAAAATACAATATTAATACAATTAAAAAAAATGCTGAATATGAGGTTCTAACCTCGACACTGTTTCAATATGAAACTCAAATACTTACGAATAGATTTGTATTTAACTGAGCCGGAAAAATATCTCCCTTTTTTTAGAATTAACATTTTTGCGTTTTTTAAAATTGTCACGTTGTTTTAGTAAACTGATGTCTGGGCACAGATTTTCGAATTACATAAATGTACGTAAAGGAAATCGAACAGGGCCAGTCCACAAGCTCCGCTAGCCACATAACAACGTATATATACCCTCACAAGCGTAAAATCTATACCAGCTGCTGTCTGAGCAGGGTGAAAGCACATACAGAGCGCATAACAAATCCGGCAATAACTCACGCATTACAGTCATTTTCACGCCTTGAAGAAGAAAGTTTTTCCGAGTCTGACATCCAGTGGCACACATAGTGACGTCACGAGTCACGACACCAGGAAGCTCAGAATTTGACGCTCAGTGTCTTACCCGGTAACATCTGGAGAGAACTGACCAGTTCTTGACGAGGAGCGGCCTGCTGCTGTGTGAACCTGACCTGGTGGGGTTCCAGCGGCGTTTGCTTGGCTTGTTGGAAATTCTGAGTTGTTTATACAAGGCTCTGATTCGTCTGCTGTCATTGGACAGAAGTACATAACGTTTTACCTGACATGCGTGTTGCCATGACGGCCCAAACTGAGGAGTTGGATGTGGATGATCGAACACTCTTGGGTAGAGGAGACTTCTCGTGCTCGATCGCTGAAGGGGGTGGGGGGGGGGGGCGATCATTCTGGTGTTCCGCACTGGGAAGTCGTCCTGACAACTTAACTCGGTCCACAAGTTCCATGGGGGCGCAGATCTCGTGTTGACGCACACATCTTAGTGTTACAGGCCCTTTGCTGTTCCTTATCCGTATAAACGATTTGCGAGACAATCTGAGCAGTCGCTTAGGTTGTTTGCAGATGACTAATAAAGTCATCAGAAGATCAAAACACATTGCAAAGAAATAGATAAATGGCTCTGAGCACTATGGGACTTAACATCTGTGGTCATCAGTCCCCTAGAACATAGAAATACTTAAACGTAACTATCTTACGGACATCACACATATCCATGCCCGAGGCAGGATTCGAACCTGCGATCGTAGCTGTCACGTGGTTCCAGACTGTAGCGCCTAGAACTGCACGGCCAAACCGGCCGGCAAACAAATTGCAACGACCATAAATAACGAAAAGTGTGAGGTCATCCACATGAGTGCTAAGAGTAATCCGTTAAACTTCCGTCACACGATAAATCAGTCAAATCTAAAGGCCATACATTCAACTAAATACCTAGTAATTACAATTATGAACAACTTAAATTGTAAGGAACACACAGAAAATCATGTGGGGAAGGCTGACCCAACACTGCGTTTTATTAGCAGGTACATCGAAAAAGTGCAAAGATGGTAGCATGTTTTGCATCAACGCGAAATAGGGGGGAGAGTGTCACTGAAATGATGGAGGATTTGTGATGGAGATTATTAAAACAAAGGCATTTTTCGTTGCGGAGCAATCTTCTCACGAAATTCCGGTCACCAGCTTTCTCCTGTGAATGCGAAAATATTTTGTTGACGCCGATCTAGGTAGGAAGAAACGATCACTATGATAAAATAAGGGAAGTCAGAGCTCGTACAGGCGGTCGCTGTGGCCAACCGGTTCTAGGCGCTTCGGTCTGGAACGGCGCTTCTGCTACGGTCGCAGGTTCGAATCCTGCCGCGGGCATGGATGTGTGTGTGTGGTTAGGTTCGTTAATGTTTAAGTAATTCTAAGTCTAGGGGACTGATGACCTCAGATGTTAAGTCCCATAGAGCTTAGAGCCATTTGAACCATTTGAAGAGCTCGTACGAAAAAGATGTAGGTGTTTGTTATTTCCGCGCGCTATACGACATTTGGAGAATAGAGAATTTTGAAGGTGGTTCGAAGAACCCTCTGCCAGGCACTTCAACGTAATTAGCAGAGTATCGATGTAGATGTGGATGTAGATCGAGATGGCTAGTGATTGGTGAGAACATTGTAGCGGCACCAATTTGCCTGGGAGATTACCATTTTATAGTTGTACACCACAGCAGTACCGTAAGATTCCGGATACGAAGAGAGGTTCTTTTCATTTTAGTCCCGACAAGGAACCACTACATAGTAAAATTCAGATTCGTAGGGTTTATTCACATTGTAATGACACATTCCGACGCAGAGACATACAACACCTCAAAGGCTGCGCCAAAGATCAAATTGAGAGGGATGTAGAATATAATCTCTGTAATGTTCAAATTGGATTCTCTTTTGTTTCATACTCCAAGAAGGAGCTGAGAGACACTTTCGATTGTTGCCTTGTGGAGGACGGACGTAATTTCGGACTGTGCGGAAAGGCAGCCATGTTGTTAGTAATCATGATTTGTGCGACGAGCAGAGCAAGTCTTGTTGTCTTGTGAATAAATAATTTTCGTAACACTTCGATACTTCTCACTATTTTTTAAAGTGACGTAGCATTGTATTTCCTTGGTTTCCACCGTCTTCGTGAAGTGAACCGATGCCGACTTAGGAAGGTACACACGGTCAACAAAGAGTAGAACATCGAGGGCGACTAATGAATTAATATTGTGGCAGAAGGACTAATTCTACGTCTAAGGTGAGAACTCTGATTAAATCAACAGTGACGTAGAATTCAAAAATGTAATTAATCGGAATGGTAAATTATATTACAGGCATATTTCACGCAGCACTGAATTTGTCCGCATTCAAGCTGGTCAATGCGGCCCGTAAAAAGAGAAAGGCCTTTCAAAAATTCTGAAGTTACAATTCCATGTCCACAATTTTTCCTCTTTACAAAAAACCAAGAAATTTAATTTTTTTATTTATTCCGCCTCAACATCGTGGAGGGAATGTGCAGCGTGAACACATTATCCTTCCCTGGACATTATGCTTTTGCTGATTGTCAGTATTAGTCTAACATGATAGACAGTTAGTCTATTGGTTTTCTTGTGTACGAAGAAGACTTTTTGCAATAAATCACCAGTTCATTTTTTACTTGAATTTCATTTAAAGAATGTAGTGTTCCTTTCATTCGATTTGCATTGTTAATTGTTTTTAAAATACAGTTATTAAGTAATTTTATACAAATTGTTCACCCTAGGACCTCATGTAAGGGCCAAATTTCAAGTAGCATATTTCCATTGTATTATGTATATCAAAACTGTATCTAAAGGGATTTGTCAGAGTCTAAATAGTCTCCGACTCTGGTAACGATTTCTAATTTCACATACATGTGGTACTGCAAGACTAACGCCTTGAACTGTTCCCATAACCAAAACTACAGAGGACTGAAGTCGAGGGAACAGGGGACCAAGGTGTGCCCCCTCCGCCCCAACCATTCCAAAAGACATGAAGCGTCAGCATCCGATATTCACACACATTGCAGATGAAATGTGACATAATGCATAAACCACATCGGTAGTCTTTACTGATGTGGTACCTCCTCAGACAAGGTAAGCAAAATGTTAACAAGAAGTTGACGATAATGAGCTCCATTAAATGTTTGGAGTAGGATATATGGCCCTAGTAACTTATCACCAAGAATGTCTATCCATTAGTTGACGGAGAAATGAGGTTGATGTACTCTTTGTACAGCAGCATAGGGGTTTTCGTAAGGCCACACGTGCTGTGTATGGAAGTTCACAGCACGACCCTTTGTGAACCGCACAGGATCAGAGAAATAAATTCTTCGTCGAAAACAGTGGACCTGCAGCACGCTTCTGTATGGGCCAGTGACACAACTATGATAGGCTATCGTGGTCCTCTGGCATTAGTGCCTCGATGTGTTGAAGGTGTTACGGATACAGCAATAGCTCAAGCAGTACCAGCCGGACAACAGGATGACTTATGCCTTCTGTTGGTGTCAATCGCCAAATGCCCACACTGCTGTTGCACGTCTTTCGTCCAGCAAATCTGGTATGTCTTCCTGCATCTGAGGTGTGTGAACTGACTCATTCGGTCCACTATTCGTCTTTTGGAAGGTAGAAAATCCGTGTCCTTAAGAAGCAGAAAACTTTGGGTCAACAACTTATCGCATGGTACTCTGCAACGTGGGTATTTTTCTGCGTAGTGGGAACGTGCTTACGGCCTATTTCCAATTGCTAACCCATAGGAGATAATTATATCCGTCATGTCACTTTATGAGTAGTACGCTTCCATTGTTAACAAGCAGAAGAGAAATGGAAAATTTACCAACCCATTCGTGCACAGTGCAGTACAAATATCACAGTGACAGTAAACATTGCGATATGACTTACACGGACTAGATGTTTGTCTGTGAAAGCATGTAATATAGAATAACGTGATGCAATTCTGAAATGTACTTAAATGCCATACTCTGAATAAATAAATGCGATACATACTTATTGTTAAAAGCAATTTACTACAAAATAACACACACTAACAACGCTAAAACTATAGTACATGCAACACAACTGCCTGTAGATTACCCAGTGCTCAGACTTGTGTACACTGGAGTACGTCAATACGGAAAGACACGTACAGTAGTGAACGCTATTGACGGATCATGGGTTGGGGTTCGGTTGTTTGGGGAAGGAGAGCTGACAGTGAGGTCATCGGTCTCATCGGATTAGGGAAGAACGGGGAAGAAAGTCGGCCGTGCCCTTTCAAAGGAACCATCCCGGCATTTGCCTGGAGTGATTTAGGGAAACCACGGAAAACCTAAATCAGGATGGACGGACGCGGGATTGAACCGTCGTCCTCCCGAATGCGAGTGCAGTGTGCAAGCCACTGCGTCACCTCGCTCGGTTCACGGATCATGGGGGCAGCACCTGTGGCCATACATCACTTGTTTATTTAATATCTACCTTGTGTGTCAGGCGGACATATTCACACCCGAACGTCTTCAGCCACTATGGACAAGTGTAGAGATCTCACAAAGTATGCATTTCCAGACCCACGTTCAAGGTTTTTTTTTCTTGTTCTTGTGGTTGGTATCACCTATCAAAATATTTGCCACTATTTCTCCAATATCCTGTGTAGGTATTCCACCCAAGAGTCTTCAGGCGCATTTGCTCTGGTGTTCCGACAGATATTTTCGATTTCGTGTTTGGAATGTGTAGGTGGAGTCAGTCGAAATTAATACTGTTCATTACGCCTGTCATGATGTGCCACTGTCGCCGCAAAGCGTCGGTTTGTTCCCCGTTAAAAAAAAAAAAAAAAAATTATTTTCAAAGCGGAATTTCACGTACCCATTCGGATGGACGGGCCACAAACTAGTCTACAACGTCATTCGCTTCATCCATTTGTATTAACAGGAGCGGGAAAACTCTAAGAATAACCGATACTCTAACAGCGACAACAAGGCCCTGGCCCAAATTGATAGCTACCGCCACTCTCCGTTTTCCAGTTTTCCTGCTAATACGTATCGCTAAAACGAATACCAAGCTGGACTAATCTCGGGCCGCTCTAACGAATGAGAATATAAAATTCCGCTTCAAACAGCATTTCGCGTGTAACCGAAACAAACCTAAGCTTTCGTCGACGTGATAACCAGTACACGTTTGGACTGACTGCATCTACACATTTAAAATATCTACTGAAAAACCAGAAGAAATGTGCCTGAAGACTTTTAAGAGAGACATCCGGTACATTTATACACTGAAGTAGCAAAAGTCACGGAGCACGTCGTAGCATCGTGTAGGACCTCGTTTCACCCAGTACAGAGCATCATCTCCGTGTGGCGTGTACTCAAAAAGTCGATAGAAGTCCCTTGCAGAAATATTGCACGCTGCCTCTGTAGCCACACATAGTTACGAAACACTGCCTCACCTGTAATAGAACACAGGCAGATGCAGATCAAGTGCGTTCTGGGTACTGATACTCTAATAGAGGTGGTGATATCTGGCATAAAAGCTGAAACCTTACTGCCTGCAGCCTCCTGTAACAAATCGTCCCGTGTGCTGGATTTTTCGCACTTACCTTTCTCAGAGATCCGTCCTGTTCCGCACCATTCTGTCGCGAGAGTTCCCGCCACTCATTGTCGTTAAGTGGATTATGTTGTGGATCAGCGGGTTCGATTTTCTCCAACTGTGGTGGTCCCACCAAGGCATTCCTATTCTGCTCACGGTCCCCTCATGAGCAGTCTCTGCTTTCGTGGTGTAACGTTCTCTGGCAGCATGCATCCAAAGTGAAAGTTAAAAGAACATTTCGATGTATAATGTTCATTGCAACAAATAATTTATATGTATTTCTGTTAATTGTATTTCAAAAGGACATTTAAAAGATAATTATGAATTTTGCTATTATAAATGATTATTCAAAGACTGTTAAATACTATCTGTGGCGGAGGATGTGAAAATCGCTACAGAAGAAAGGATATGTTATCAAAAACGACAAAGACTGTACAAAAATTAGGTAAGATATAAATTGGCAATATATTGTAGTAGAATCGCTTGCCTTCTGCACAGACTGAAAGGGAGAGGAACCCGTAACGTTGCATTAGGCTCTTACGTAGTCTTCATTTGTCATAAGTCGATGATCGACGCCATTTGTAGCTGGGATTGTAAACGGTGTGTAAAGATTTTAATTGTTTCTGTTAAAATATATTTATCTAGTAAAATCTGTTTGTCACAATTACTGCAAAGTTCGCACCGGACATTACCCATTTTATTTTAGAATTTCCAGCATTTTATTGGATATCGCTGGCAGT
This sequence comes from Schistocerca gregaria, assembly GCF_023897955.1. Lineage (NCBI taxonomy): Eukaryota > Metazoa > Arthropoda > Insecta > Orthoptera > Acrididae > Schistocerca > Schistocerca gregaria. The sequence continues at coordinate 26,273 of NW_026061771.1, forward strand.
ACGGAGCTGCACCGTGAGCGAGCATTCTGGAACAGCGGCAGATTAAAATATACCATCGCAATAACGACCACATCCTAAAAAGGGTACAGGTAGAGGTGAACGAAAATAAAAACGTGTTTCTTTTCACAGCATTCCATAGGCAGAATACAAAGAGATAGTAGATTTTATCTTGTGCATTCACAGGTGGATACAAGCTGCAGCTCTTTTAAATTTTCATTCAAAAAGTGATAAATTCTGAACATAACGTGAAGTGTATTTAAAAGTGGATAATACTTCAGGAGAGCTTAGAAATATAAAAAAGAATTCATAAAGTAAAGACAGTCTTATGCTTCAAAGCTAGTCGGGCTATATCCAGTAAACAAAAATCCAGTGCAACGTGAAAATCTTTGCTAAGTTCGATGGAAAATTATATTTTCATTCTTGTACAAACAGCTGTAGTCCTTGAATAAAAATAAAACTTGAATCATTATTTTGGGAACATTCAAAGAAATTCGTTTTTATTAATCTGCAATAGAATATTTCATATGTAAAGTAATAATCATAGATGAAAAATTTATTGCAACCTTTGAAACCTCCCTTTAGAAAAATTTATGAATGATTGTGCTGATAATCTCCTTTACGTTATTTGATTTTCAAACAGCTGAGCAAAACTCAACGTACTCAGACATTTCTCTTTACTTACTCTGATCATCACTAAACGGACTCACAATATTTTAGCGCAACGCAATCTGACTTATATAATCCCCACAAAAGAATGGCCCCGACTAACAATAACCTATACCTTTCACGAATCACTAAGCTCATAAAAATCTTCCTTACTCGAACTACTGCAATATAGCGAGCGCCAGTACTGCCAGCTACATAAAAGATTCTCACTATTGAAGGCACTAAGTAGAAATCCAGTCCTACAAATTTACTCTGATGGACACACGTCCAGATCATCCGCTCTCAAAACTCTGTCATCTCTCTCCCCACATCCAACACTGCTGGCGGCTCACCTCCAACTGCGCTACGCTAAGCGCTGTTCACATCCAACTGCCCAACACTACAATAGCGAATATTTCAACAATGCCAACCAGCCACAGACTGCACATAGCACAATCAGTGATTTTCATACAGAGCGCTATGTGGCGTTACCAACATAAAAACCTAAACAGCCTACTTACACCTTTCATTTCTCATGTCCATCCACGTATATGTTAAGTTTAATCTCAACGGTTACCCAATCAAATTAAACTCAGAAAACAAAGTTTAAAACCAAACGGTCAGCTCCCGAATAATTAAATAGACAGAAAGGCATTAAAGTGGTTTCTGATCCCACTGCTTCCAGGGTTTTGTGATTGCGTTCGCGTGTCTCTTCATTCCTGTACTGATTTGCCCTATCTTTTTCTATTCCCCAATTGTTCCCAAATCACCGCCACCCGTTATTGCTATCACCACTCAGCTGATTCCAGCCCCGTAATCGAACTCACTACGACCGCCCGTTGTTGTCGCTACTACATCTACATTTATACTGATCAAGCCACCCAACGGTGTGTGGCGGAGGGCACTTTACGTGCCACTCTCATTACCTCCCTTTTCTGTTCCAGTCACGTATGGTTCGCAGGAAGAACGACTGCCGCAAAGCCTCCGTGCGCGCTCGAATCTCTCTAATTTTACATTCGTGATCTCCTCGGGAGGTATAGGCGGGGGGAAGCAATATATTCGATACCTCATCCAGAAACGCACCCTCTCAAAACCTGGACAGCAAGCTACACCGTGATGCACAGCGCCTCTCTTGCAGAGTCTGCCACTTGGGTTTGCTAAACATCTCCGTAACGCTATCACGCTTAATAACCCTGTGACGAAACGCGCTGCTCTTCTTCGGATCTTCTCTATCTCCTCCGTCAACCCAATCCGGTACGGATCCCACACTGATGAGCAATACTCAAGTATAGGTCGAACGAGTGTTTTGTAAGCCACCTCCTTTGTTGATGGACTACATTTTCTAAGGACTCTCCCAATGAATCTCAACCTGGTGACCGCCTTACCAAAAATTAATTTTATATGATCATTCCACTTCAAATCGTTCCGCACGCACACTCCGATATTTTACAGACAGAAATGCATAAAAATGGTTTTTGATCCCACTGCTTCCAGGGTTCTCGTGACCGCGTACGTGTGCCCCTTCATTCGTGTACTGATTTACCCTACGTTTTTCTATTCCCCAGTTGTTCCCAAAGGAACTAGGGTGGCCGCGTACAGTCAGTCACTCTGGTCTAGGTTTTCGACTGCGCCCGCAACTGGAATCGTGCGTTTGCGCACCGCGTGACTAGATCGTATACTTAGACAGATACTCCCCCAAATCGTACTCGAACTCTTATTGCACCGCTTTAAATGCTTCCACATCATCCTTTCATTTTGCAAAACGATGAGGTATCAGTCCCCTATAACTTAGAACTACTTAAACCTAACTAACCAAATGACATCACACTGAAGCGCCTAGAACCTCATGGCCACACCGGCCGGCTGCATTTGGCAGCTGGGATGATGTGACACATGTGGGTTGGCATTATAGTCAGGCAAATACTGATCAGCTCTGCTGCTCCGAACGTATAAAATAAAAATTGATTAGCCTGTACCATGTGTTCGAGCAAACGGGCGGCGCTCGTAAATCCAGAATATTTAAGGAAGAGTATTACGATAGTGTTGTGTGGGCTCGTGCAGCCTCCGACCAGTAGGCTGAAAGGAATGTGTGTGAGTGAATTCCTAAAGTACCAAACTGCTGAGATCATCACTTACACTAACCCCAACTAAGAACAACACACAACCCATGCAAGAGGCAGGACTCGAACCTCCGGCAGGAAGGGCTCTCAATCCGTGACATGGCGCCTCAAACCTCGTGGCTACTCCGCCCGGCGCTGAAAGGAAAGCCTGCCGAAATTCCCTTACTGTCTCACAACGCCGCGATCTGATCCTCATTGGCATGGCAGGTTCCCCTGCTAAGAAACAACGCACGAATTCAGTTGTGTGTGCTGGGCCACACTGGTTAAAGCACAAATTCGAACAGTTCCGACCAGGCATAGGGTGAATTCAGTTAACCGAGTTCAGGAACAACTCAAACTCACGTAGTGAAAGGAAATGCTTAAAACAGAAGCTTTGCTTTTCTCTCGCGAAGGTCTGTCCTCCGCCGCGAGAACCTCCCGCAACATTGCTTTCCCTGTAATCGCACTTATCCTCGCTTTCCGAGACCCTCTTTGCACTTTATTCCCTGAGGCTCCAACTCGATCAGCCCCTATACATCTACATTTACGTGGATACTCTGCAAATTATATTTAAGTGGCTGGCAGAGGGTTCATCGAACACCGCGCGACCGTTACGGTTGCAGGTTCGAATCCTGCCTCGGGCATGGATGTGTGCGATGTCCTTAGGTTAGTTAGGTTTAAGTAGTTCTAAGTTCTAGGGGACTGATGACCTCAGATGTTGAGTCCCATAGTGCTCAGAGCCGTTTGAGCCATTTCATCGGACAACCTTCACAATTCCCTATTATTCCAATCTTGTATACAGCGCAGAAGAAACGAACATATATATCTTTCAATGCTAGGTCTGGTTTCCCTTATTTTATTATGCTGGTCGTTTCTTCCTATGTTGGTCTCCGTCAGCAGAATGTTTTAGCATTCGGAGGAGAAAGTTGGTGATTGAAATTTCGTAGGAAGCTTCCTCTGCAACGAAAAACGCCTTTGTTTTAATGATCTCCATCCCAAAGCCTCCAACATTTCAGTGACACTCTCTCCCCTATATCGTGACAATACACTTTTTCGATGCACCCCGTCAGTCCTATGTGGTAAGGATCCCACACCGCACAGCAGTATTCTAAAAGATAACGGACAAGCATAGTGTAGGCAGTCTCCTTAGCAAATGTATTACACTTCCTAAGTCTCCTGCCAGTAAAATGCAGTCTTGGGTTAGCCTTCCCCAGAACATACTCTGTGTGTTACTTACAATTTAAGTTGTTCGTAATAATAATTCCTAGGTATTTACGGCCTTTAGATTTTTCTGATTTATCGTGTAACTGAAGTTTAACGGATTACGTTTAGCACTCATGTGGATTACCTCACACTTTCCGTTATTTAGGGTCGATTGCCAATTTTCGCACCATCCAGATACCTTTTCTAAATGGCTTTGCAATTTGTTTTGATCTTCTGATGACTTTATTAGCCGATAAACGACAGGGTCATCTGCAAACAATCAAAGACGGATGCTCAGATTGTCTCCCAACTCGTTTATAGAGATGAGGAACAGCAAAGGACCCTGGAGAACGCCAGGAATCACTTCTGTTTTACTCGATGACTTGCACCACCAAACTCTGATAGGAACCTAATTGGTATACACTCTGGGCCAGAAGACTTGCCTTTATTAAGTAATTCATGTTGCTTCACTACTCCAAGGATATCTACTTCGACGTTACTCATGTTGGCACCTGATCTTGTTTCGAATTCTTGAATATTTACTTCGTGTTCCTTTGTGAAGGCATTTCGGATAACTGTGTTTAGTAGCTCTGTTTTGGCAGCACTGTCTTCGATAGTATCTCCATTGCTATTGCGCAGAGAAGGCATTGATTGTGTCTTGCTGCTAGCATACTTCACATACGAACAGAATCTGTCTGAAATTTCTGCCAGGTTTGGAGATAAAGTTTCGTTGTGAAAACTATTATAAGCATGTCGCATTGAAATCAGCGCTAAATTTCGAGTCTCTTTAAAAGATCGCCAATGTTGGAGATTTTGTTTCCGTTTAAATTTGGCATGTTTGTTTCGTTGTTTCTGCAACAGTGTTTTGACGCGTTTGGCGTACCAATGAGGATGAACTGCGTCGTTTGTTAATTTATTTGGTGTAAATCTCTGAATTGCCGCCGATACTATTTCTTTGCATTCAAGTTACATCTGGTCTGCAGTGACATTATTAATGTGGAAGGAGTGGAGGAAGATGTTATGTGAATTTTTATGTGCTTTTTTGAACAGGTATATATTTCGTTTATTTGTGGAGGACTTGGGGGTCTGGGTACGTTCAATAATACCAGTATACGTTTTAATCCTCGTTACTAGTTCAGGATTATTCCTTGTTAACAGGTAAAGCGCGGTTTTCACAACCTTTTACTATTCATGAAGTAACTGCTCGAAATAGTTGTCGGAGAAAGCGTTTAGCAAAATTTCGGATGATGTTTTATGCGTACCTCCGGAATTAAACATGTATTTTCACTAACATATCGAGGATAGATTAAAGGCACCACGAACTATATCTGTATGAGTCGGGTACGCGTTTGAAATTAAACTCAACTCGTCTTTGAACCTTTCAGCTACTGTATCATCTGAATTGGGAGGTCGGTAAAAGGATCCAGTTATTATTTGATTCCGGTTGCCAAGAATGTCCTCTGTGCATACTAATTCGCAGGAACTGTCTACTTCAATTTCGGGACAACCTGCTTTGAGGTGAGCCACACGTTTCTTCAAGTCACGAGCTACGTATCGTCCCCTCTGGACCAAACCTGGGTGTTGCTCACAATAGCCGGCAGTCTGTTGCTTTATCGCCACCGCCTGCGGCCGAACTGGTGCTCGCTGTCTCTGCGACGTTAACTCCCGGCTCTCGGCAGCTCTTAGGAACAGGAACTCGGGCGCAGCAAAAGACAGAGTACGTATCGCGCTGATTCTCTGCTCTGCCTGACCCTTCGTGGCTTCCAAACGCCCGGCAGCCGCTCTCTCAGCTCGGGACAGTAGCTCTACGCGTTCACTTTGGGACAGCCACGAACGTCGCCATAACCCTGCTCTCCTGTTCTTCGAGCACTCTGTTTAGCGGCAACTGCTCGCTTTCAGCTTCACAGACGCTTCTCGACGACCCTCGACGTTTTCGCTAACTCGATCGCTATTTCATCCCGTAGCATCTTTTAAAGTCATTCGCTTTACTTTCCACGTTCCGTTCGAGCTTAAGATTCGCAGCTTCTAAGTCATCAAATAGCTTTTCATTCACTTTCCTCGGCTCATTAAATTTCTCTTCAGTCCCTTCGTGAGTTCACCAACCGGCACAGAGGTTGTTTGAGCATAGTGGAAAAAAAATTTGCATGCAGTTAATGGAATACTAAATCTAACCATAGTACATAACATCGTTAAATGAACCTGTATAATTAATCAATGGATTGTGAATTTGGCACATTAGTTCTACTCATTCCTCTCTATGGGTACTTCGTTATCACTGTCTTTTTGTGCAGCATATAAAAATCAGGCTAATATTTCAAAGAAAGAAGCCGTTAAGAGCATCGAGTTGCAAGTCTGGCAGCTATTTGGTGCGTTCTGAAGTAGTTAGAGGACACACGATTTGAGTTTTCATGAAACACATTTATTCAAACATAGCCACAAAGAATTATGGGTGGACAATCTGTAGATATACTTAAGTTGTGCCTGAACACGAAATAAACTAATCTGATCTGGCAAGAAGAAATTACATAGCGCAATTTAACTATGCATACGTGAGGGAAAAGAGAGGAAAGGGAACAGAAACATATGACTTCAGTTATCCAATCAAGCTTCACACGAAAACGACGAAATTCAGAGGAACATTACCTGCATTGCCTGCATGCACTAACATCAAAGGGGTTTACACCGATTGAAGCATCTTGTTACAGCAAATACACCACCTGAGAATTCACGCAAGCATCATGGAAAGAAGTCACCTGAGTTGCACATCCAACTGTTTCAAACAGATGTGAGTGAAAATCGCTAAATGTATAAATCAATGAGAGTACACCACTGTAAGAACGAATAGATCATGAATCACGCCGAATTCATAATAAAACCATCAAGGCGGAAGGCCCCAATGATTCGAGAAACATATGGCCCCCATTAAACAAAGGCAGCTGCTACACGTTCCCACAAAACACGGAAATGCAGTAACGCAAATCTTCACCCATCACTTATCAGTTAAAATAACACGGACCAACTATTGAGATTCAGTAATAGAGCGCAACGCTCACAGAATAAAGACAACTCGAGATCACAGCAGAAAATAGAACATGCGATAAACTACAATACATAAAAAGAAATATCGCACATACAGGAAAACACAAGTTCTGTCATATTCACAAAGCTTTAAAGCACATTAACTCAGGCTAACCATATCCCGTAGAGCGCATTGACACCACAATAGTAGAAAGGAACAAAGCAAACTCCGGACGCTGACAAAATCATAGACTCAAGCATTGCCTATCAAGAGCAATATAAAGCAAGAAGTAATCGAAACACTTCATTCAGGCCAAGAGCTTTTCCGAACGGCTCCACGCATGAAGACCGCGTTTGAAGCTACGACCTATCTCATCACTGGCAGGAGAGGGCTCACTTAAGAGCACAGCTACATCCACCTTGTTCAGTACGGAACCGCGCGACTGTTACGGTTGCAGGTTCGAATCCTGCCTCGGACATGGATGTGTGTGATGTCCTTAGGTTAGTTAGGTTTAAGTAGTTCTAAGTTCTTGGGGACTGATGACCTCAGATGTTACGTCCCATAGCGCTCAGAGCCATACATCCACCGACAGCCACCGCTCGGCTCGGAGCGCATGGAAAGCCCACACGGGAAACGGACAATACCAACTTGACAACCACGAAGCTGTCGAACAGCACCGATAGACCTCTTTGCCCACGTAAGAGGTACAAAATTGGTTATCCTGTGCTTCTAGCAGACGAAAAGCAGCTCAAGTACCAAACTCAAGACAAACCTGAAAAGACACATAAAAAGACCTGGTCACACAAGGGAGGCTAATGGACGAACTTTATAAATATGGGGCTCGATTACACATGGAATATTAATGGATCACTTAAAGTACTGACATACTGATGCGCAGAACGAGTGGCTTGCACTTAACGTCAGATTATCACTGAAACTTCTCAGTCCTTCTGGGAGAGTTAGTAGAACCAACTGCAGACAAACAGAATCAAACAGGGCAACAGTCTTATGAAGCGACTCTACACAGACATTTCAACATATCATAAACACACTAATTATAATCCTTCATGCAGTGATTTTTGCGTTTTCTCCTGTTGAGTTACGGGGTACTTTTATTGATATGAGCGTCCACTGTCTACATCTATATCTACATGGGTAGACTGCAAATCACACTTAAGTGCCTGGCAGAGGGTTTATCGAACCACCTTCACAATAATTCTCTATTATTCCAATCTCGAACAGCGTGGTGGAATAACTAACACGTATATCTGTCAGTGCGTGCTCTTATTTCCCTTATTTTATTATGATGATCGTTTCTCCCTATGTAGGTCAGCGTTAACAAAATATTTTCACGTTCGGAGAAGAAAGTTAATGACTGAAATTCCGTGAGAAGATTCCGCCGCAACGAAAAACGCCTTCGTTTTGATGACGTCCTCCGCTAACTGTGTATCATGCAGTGACACTCTCTCCCCTATTCCATATTAATACAAAACAAGCAGCGCTTCTTTGAAGTTTCTCGATGTACTCCGTTAATTCCATCTGGTAACAATCCCACACCGCGCAGCAGTACTTCGATAGGAGACGGACAAGCACAGTGTAGCTAGACTCATCAGTAGATCTGTTACATATTCTAACTGTTCCGCCAAAAAAACGCAGTCTTTGGTTTGTCTTCCCCGCATCATTTTCTCTCTCTTCTTTCCACTTAAGTAGTTCGTAACTGTAATTCTTAGGTATTAATTTAAAATTACGGCTTTTAGATTTGATTTATCGTGTAGCCGATGTTTAACGGATTCCTAGTAGCACTCTTGCGGATAACCCCACACTTTTCATAACTTTGCGCTAATTGCCAACTGCCAACTTTCGAACCATACAGATATCTTTACTAAATCGTTTTGCAACCGATTTCGATCTTCTAATGACTTTACTAGACATTACCTATAAACAGTGATCGTAGATGGCAACTACTCATGATCGCAACAGAGTTTCACTGGACACGGGGATAAGAACATTTTTCCATAACACATCCGTCAGTAGTTCTCTTTGATGAACAGGATGTGCTTCACTTCAGCAACTGCTTCATTTCTGCACTACAATAGGGTGTCTCACGGAGACCTAGGAGCTATAAAGAGCTTGGAAAATCTCTGTCGGCTAGTCTCATAGTCTTTAAACCGGAGATGCTTATTTTGCTGTAATTGGTTTTGTGGAACCGAGAATTCATTAAGATCTTCTCTTGCAATGCTGCGTGGTGATTGCCCTTTAATCGCCTTAATGAGCTCCGGTCTTATTGCCAAAGGTAATTCAAACTGAGTTCGTGGATGTTATAAATGCATAAGATCCAAAGATAATGAGATGTAGATTGTTTACATAGGAAAGTATCACTTTGCTTATGTCACCGAGAAATACGGGCAATGAGTGTTGTGTATAGAGTGACTAACTTATACTTCTCCACAGTACTGCTTGTGAGTCAGGTAGATCTGTGGTACATCTACATCTACATCTACATGACTACTCTGCAATTCACATTTAAGTGCTTGGCAGAGGGTTCATCGAACCACAATCATACTATCTCTCTACTATTCCACTCGCGAACAGCGAGCGGGAAAAACAAACACCTAAACCTTTCTGTTCGAGCTCTGATTTCTCTTATTTTATTTTGATGATCATTCCTACCTATGTAGGTTGGGCTCAACAAAATATTTTCGCATTCGGAAGAGAAAGTTGTTGACTGAAATTTCGTAAAAAGGTCTCGCCGCGACGAAAAACGTCTGTGCTGTAATGACTTCCATCTCAACTCGTGTATCATATCTGCCACACTCTCTCCCCTATAACGTGATAATACAAAACGAGCTGCCCTTTTTTGCACCCTTTCGATGTCCTCCGTCAATCCCACCTGGTAAGGATCCCACACCGCGCAGCAATATTCTAACAGAGGACGAACGAGTGTAGTGTAAGCTGTCTCTTTAGTGGACTTGTTGCATCTTCTAAGTGTCCTGCCAATGAAACGCAACCTTTGGCTCGCCTTCCCGACAATATTATCTATGTGGTCCTTCCAACTGAAGTTGTTCGTAATTTTAACACCCAGGTACCTAGTCGAATTGACAGCCTTGAGAATTGTACTATTTATCGAGTAATCGAATTCCAACGGATTTCTTTTGGAACTCATGTGGATCATCTCACACTTTTCGTTATTTAGCGCCAACTGCCACCTGACACACCATACAGCAATCTTTTCTAAATCGCTTTGCAACTGATACTGGTCTTCGGATGACCTTACTAGACGGTAAATTACAGCATCATCTGCGAACAGTCTAAGAGGACTGCTCAGATTGTCACCCAGGTCATTTATATAGATCAGGAACAGTAGAGGTCCCAGGACGCTTCCCTGGGGAACACCTGATATCACTTCAGTTTTACTCGATGATTTGCCGTCTATTACTACGAACTGCGACCTTCCTGACAGGAAATCACGAATCCAGTCGCACAACTGAGACGATACCCCATAGCTCCGCCGCTTGATTAGAAGTCGCTTTTGAGGAACGGTGTCAAAAGCTTTCCGGAAATCTAGAAATACGGAATCAACTTGAGATCCCCTGTCGATAGCGGCCATTACTTCGTGCGAATAAAGAGCTAGCTGCGTTGCACAAGAGCGATGTTTTCTGAAGCCATGCTGATTACGTGTCAATAGATCGTTCCCTTCGAGGTGATTCATAATGTTTGAATACAGTATATGCTCCAAAACTCTACTGCAAACCGACGTCAATGATATAGGTCTGTAGTTAAATGGATTACTCCTACTACCCTTCTTGAACACTGGTGCGACCTGCGCAATTTTCCAATCTGTAGGTACAGATCTGTCGGTGAGCGAGCGGTTGTATATGAGTGCTAAGTAGGGAGCTATAGTATCAGCGTAATCTGAAAGGAACCTAATCGGTATACAATCTGGACCTGAAGACTTGCCCGTATCAAGCGATTTGAGTTGCTTCGCAACCCCTAAGGTATCTACTTCTAAGAGACTCATGCTAGCAGATGTTCGTGTTTCAAATTCTGGAATATCCCATTCGTCTTCCTTGGTGAAGGAATTTCGGAAAACTGCGTTCAATAACTCCGCTTTAGCGGCACAGTCGTCGATAACAGTACCATCGGCACTGCGCAGCGAAGGTATTGACTGCGCCTTCGGCTTGTGTACTTTACATCGACCAGAATTTCTTCGGATTTTCTACCAAATTTCGAGACAAAGTTTCGTTGTGGAACCTATTAAAGGCATCTCGCATCGAAGTACGTGCCAAATTTCGCGCGTCTGTAAATATTAGCCCATCTTCAGGATTTCGCGTTCTTCTGAACTTCGCATGCTTTTTCCGTTGCCTCTGCAACAGCGTTCGGACCTTTTTTGTGTACCACGGGGGATCCGTTCCATCTCTTACCAATTTATGAGGTATAAATATCTCAATTGCTGTTGCTACTATATCTTTGAATTTGAGCCACATCTCGTCTACATTCGCATAGTCAGTTCGGAAGGAATGGAAATAGTCTGTTAGGAAGGCTTCTAGTGGCACTTTATCCGCTTTTTTAAATAAAATTATTTTACGTTTGTTTCTGATGGATTTGGAAGAAATGGTATTGAGCCTAGCTACAATGACCTTGTGATCACTAATCCCTGTATCAGTCATGATGTTCTCTATCAGCTCTGGATTGTTTGTGGCTAAGAGGTCAAGTGTGTTTTCGCAACCATTTACAATTCGCGTGGGTTCGTGGACTAACTCCTCGAAATAATTTTCGGAGAAAGCATTTAGGACAATCTCGGCAGACGTTTTCTGCCTACCACCGGTTTTGAACAAGTATTTAAGCCAACATACCGTGGGCAGGTTGAAATCCCCATCAACTATAACCGTATGAGTGGGGTATTTATTTGTTACGAGACTCAAACATTCTCTTAACTGTTCCGCAACTGTATCATCGGAGTCTGGGGGTCGGTAGAAGGAGCCAGTTATTAACTTAATTCGGCTGTTAAGTGTAACCTCCACAGACACCAATTCGCACGGAGTATCTACTTCGACTTCACTACAAGATAAACCACTACTGACAGACACAAACACTCCACCACCAATTCTGCCTGATCTATCTTTCCTGAACACCGTCTGAGACTTCGTAAAAATTTCTGCGGAACTTATTTCAGGCTTTAGCCATCTTTCTGTACCTATAACGATATCAGCTTCTCTGCTTTCTATTAGCGCTTGAAGCTCAGGGACTTTTACAGCGCAACTACAACAATTTACAACTATAATTCCGACTGTTCCTTGATCCAAGCACGTCCTGTATTTGCCAAGCACCCTTTGACATTGCAGCCCATCCCGCACTTTCCCGAGGCCATCTAACCTAAAAAACCGCCCAGTCCACGCCACACAGCCTCTGCTACCCATGTAGCCGCCAGATGAGTGTGGTGAACTCCTGACCTATTCAGCGGAACCCGAAACCCCACCAACCTATGGCCCAAGTCAAGGAATCTGCAGCCAATACGGTCGCCAAACCGTCTGAGCCTTTAATTCAGACCCTCCACCCGGCTCTGCACCAAAGGTTCGCAGTCGGTTCTGTCAACGATGCTGCAGATGGTGAGCTCTGCCTTCATCTCGTAAGCAAGACCGGCAGCCTTCACCAAATCAGATAGCCGCTGGAATCCAGAGAGAATTTCCTCAGATCCAAAGCGACACACGTCATTAGTGCCGACATGTGCCACCACCTGCAGCTGGCTGCACCCTGTACTCTTCATGGCATCCGGAAGGACCCTTTCCACATCAGGAATGACTCCTCCCGGAATGCACACGGAGTGCACACTGGATTTCTTCCCCTCCTTAGCCGCCGTATCCCTAAGGGGCCCCATTACGCGCCTAACATTGGAGCTCCCAACTACCAGTAAGCCCACCCTCTGCGATTGCCCGGACCTTGAAGGCTGACAATGATCCTCTGAAATAGGGCAGGCAGCTGCATCTGGCTCAGCCAGAGACAGTGCCTGAAACCGGTTTGTCAGACACACCGGGGAGGCTTTCTGATCAGCCTCCGGGGACGCCTTTCGCTGCCTGCCAGGCCTTGGAACGACCTCCCAATCAACCACAGGCGAGGGCTCAGCCCCACTGCGGGCGGCAACCGGGGCAACCACAGCGGCAGACCAATAACTTAGGTTATCTGAACATGAGAGAAACTACAGATTAAGAAAGAAAGGTTAAACCTTTGCTAATTATCTGATAACAGAAAACTAATCGCTCAAATTATGTTGATTGTAAGATTTTACATTCTGTAAAGAATATCAAAAGGATGATCCACCTGGAAATACTTGAAATGAAGAAACATATGACTCAGAATGCCATGTTAGTATTAAATGACAAAACTCAGTTTCCTTGGGTCTCTGAGTGGAGGACCATCCTGCAGGTGATGTGCTGTTCATTAGGTAGGTTTGTTGCAGATACTGCTCACCTCTCCAGAGGCATATTTTGTAGTGCTGTTGTACAAACACAGTAGCTTTGATTGGAAGCATCAAAATATCGCTATGACATCACACAATCTGACGATGTATTTGGTATTTATGTATCACAGTGTAGTATTTGTTATACATAGAATATCTTTGGTTAGAAATTCTTTATTATGTATTAGACGAGACGTCACTATTTCTACCAATTTCTTCATTTCTAACACTATGACGTAACACACACACTAGTAATGGAGTGGTGGCTTAGCAGTGATCCGTAAATCGGAACCACGCTGGACTGTGATTGGCAGATAGAGTCACAATGGCGACGTGACGCCGGGAAAAGTGTGGTGGAAAATACGTAAAATTGTGGAAAATCTGGTAGCAATAAGAAAAAGAAAGAAAAATACGTAAAACTGAGGGGTACACAAAAAAATATGAAAATGGGTGAAAACTACAAAAAATATGGAATAATGAGAGTACTTCCTGGATGCGGCATCCGCTGGTGCCTCTAATTATATAATACTGGTATCAACAAATATAACTCAAGTGACATGACTTAATGTAATTCGTTACAAACAAATAGCCATTGGCTGATCCCCCCCCCCCAGTGCTTTACAGCTCTGGAGTAACCCCTCGCACTCAAGTTTCCCAGTTATAAAAGAGGGGAGGAGGTAATGCTTGATCCTCATTGCTTAGAGGGGAGAGTAAGTGAGCCGGTTGTCGTCACCTTTGTCACATGACAAAGTTGCCTCGATGACTACTCTGGGGACTTTAATCAATTCTCACTGGTTCTCGGGGAATAGGGAGGGGGGGGGGGGGGGTGTTTACCAAGCATTCCCAAGTTGGTAACCTGACACCTAATGTAAGATATTTGCAGATTCAACACACCTATCCTGCAGTCCTCCATTGCCTCAATAGACATCTCTGCTGGCCAACGTCCCGTACTGAACAGAAAGACTTGCTATGTGGGTCCCATTAAATAATGTAGACGGCATTAGCACATCGGCATCTTAGCAGGATGACCAACTGAAAATAGAATGTTTGCAGTGGTGCACATGTACATTTAGATTGGAGATCTGCATCTCAAGATTGCACATAGACCGAGTATTGGGGACTGAAGACGCCAAATAAACTGTTTCAGCGCAGTGGCTCCGGGGTAAACTGACCTTATGGCATCTTCCTCAACCGAATCAGTGCATGGCAGCTAGGAGAGAAGGAGCGCAACGTCAAACTGATAAATAGGCTCATACTGTCAAGTTCTTTGTAACTTGACATGATTATGTAATCACTGAAATAGCGTCACACATGCAGTAACCACTCACAGACAGCAAGTGCAGCTCTAGCAGTGGAGGGTGTACGCATAGCGTGTCAGGGGACGCGGAAAACGGTGCAGTCGTTGATAGGAAAAGGAGAAACTGAATTGGCGACCAAAAGGGCACGACAATTGTTTTTCGAGCCAGGGATAGAAAGGGCTAAGTTTAAAAATTGTTCGCTGTCACCGTGGCTGAAGCATGAAGTCAACGGTAAGACGGCGCTAACCAAACATGGCGCCAGTGGAAGTGTAGTGCAGCGCGCCCCACAGATGACAGGAGTGAATGATGGCTGTGGAGACGTGTACGGCCGAAGAGACGAGCAGCTGTTGAGCAGCTGGCCGCCCATCTTAGCCGAGGGGCTGCCGACTGCGTCTCCTCAGCGGCCGTTCACCACACGTTGCTGAGTCTGAACCTCTACAGCAGGCGCCCGCTTCAGGTCAGCATGCTGACCGCTGTTCGTCGTCGACAGAGGCTGGAATTCGCAGCCCAGTACCGTAATTGGACGTCCACCCAGTGGCAACAGATGGCCTCATCACGTGGTTCCCGTTTTTATGGTCCACTAGACTGACGGCTGCTGGCGTTTATGGCTAGAAACATCTAAAAGAAAACACCCGGCAACAGTCGTCAGAAGAGTCCAGGCCAGAGGCGGGAGCGTTGTGGTATTGGGAACGTTTTCATGGCAAACCCTGAACAGTTTTGTGAACGAAACGGCATTCGTCATCTAACAAGTGCTCCGTTTCACCCGCAGACCATCGGACAAGCAGATCGCTTCATACGGACTTGCAAACAACAGTGGCCAGGCTTCTCACCACCTACACATTTACTATAATACAGAATAAAATCTGATTAATAGTTTAAATTAAAAACCTCGGAATGGTGTTTTATTGTAAAATTATTAAGATTCTAATTCGGAACAGGCGCTGCAACTCTTTTCCGCCTCCTATCGCTCACACCCACGAGACGGACCATCACAGCCGGAACTTCTGCACGGCCGCAGCCATAGGTCAGTGCTTCACTTGCTACACCCACCACAGCACCCGGTGCCGCGAATGGGCCGCAGGTACCGCTTCGTGCCGCGTAATCTTGTTTTTTTTTTTTTTTGTACTGTTTATGGCAACAGTGAGCGCTGGTGCAAGAGGCGTGGTTCAGGAACGCATTGGCTCTTTACATATTTGATTGCAGCTCCGAATGGTTTGCACCGCCGCCATCAGAACCAAATTCGTGCGTGTCATCTCTCCACGATTCTGCTGCTTTTCTTCCCCCATGTTCACTGCCTCACAGGGGCGCATGGCCTTCGCAGATGCCCGCTGGTGCCACCAAGAAACAGATGGACGATACGCCCTCGCCCTACCGTACCCGCTCGCCGACCCAATGGAGGTGGACATGGCATCAGCATCGCCGTCGCCCTCGTCGCCCCAGGACACGCCCTTAGGCCTGGATGTGCGGCCTGGCAGCAGTTTTCTGGAGTGCGTTGCTGTTGCCTCACAAGCCAGAAGGCAGGGTACAGCCAGAAGCACGCTATTTTCCACAGCCACGGCTCCTCGCTCATCTCTACGTCCAGCATCCTGCCTCCCTCCCCATTGTCATTAACTGCCTCACTACACGGCAACGGTGCGCCATTTCGGGGGGAGGGGGGGGGGGAGGTAATGTGCTGGCATAAGCTCTCGCCAGCACACCAGGTGACACAGAGGTTGTGAGAAGATTGATTGTAGTCACCGGAGCAAGCGAGCCTATTGGGAGAGAGGCCAAAGATGCACTCGCAAACAATGCGCCTCCAGCGCCCTCTCGACCTCCAGTATTTAGATCGCCGCCGCAGATTTGGGGTGGAGAGGGGGGTAGTCAGCAGGCGTCCAGTGAGTCAACGAACTGAGTCATCAGTCACAGCCTAATGGGAGTCGAAATCGCAGTTAGCTCAGCCTCTAGCTCACAGTCAGTACCTAGCCATCAGAATAGTGTTCATAGTCCAGGTCTTGTGTGAAGTAAAAGTCGGCCATCTTAAGTAACTTCTTGTTCTTATAAGTAAAGAACCCTGTTAATACACCCATGCACTTTTTGTTATAGAAGAGGATACTGGCCACCAAACAACATGCTCTCCTTGCTTCCCACAGTACAAGTCTACAGTGACAACAAGACGACACAAAATTCCTTGAATGATCTTGTCATTCTGGAAGCCACAGTGGATCAACACAAATATGCGTCGATGTCAACCTCTACATGCAGTTTGTTTTTCCTAAGCGCGATGGCATCTACCAGCAGGACAATGCAACGAGTCACACAGCTCACAGTGTACGAGTGGTTTCAAAGAGTGGCTGGATGGGGCTGCTCGTTCCATGCTTGCTCAGCTGAGACAAGTAGCCAGGCTGGCCACGGCTGTAGACTTGGCACGGCTCCACATCCCTGCCGGTACCTTCCACAACCTCAGCGACTCTCTTCCCACGCGTCTCCCAGCACTCTTAGCCGCAAAGTCATCCAACAGAGGGTCACATTAATGTGAGTGCACATTGGAAGTCACAGGCAGCACTGCAGCCCTGCACGCCTTAGAGCTGAAGAGTGGGAAGCAATCAGGGCGCCATGGTTCTCAGACACTTTGTACCTCCTGTAAACCTCCAGAGGCAAAGAAGTAAGGAAGGCTGCATAGCACTGGCGTAACGGGATATTAAGGTTTGTGTTGGGATAGCAACATTCTAACGAAATACGACACAATTAAATAAGAAACACCTCGAATATATCGCTCTTGAATATCATAAGAATTCTCTTCATTATTAAGTACCGTACAAAAAATTTATTACCATTAACGTATTCACTGGCATTGAAATGCATAGTGTAAAGGCCTTGGCCATGTATGTGTGTAATGTCCTTAGAACTACTTAAAACCAACTAACCCAAGTTCTAAGGGACTGATGACATCAGATGTTAAGTCCCACAGTGCTCAGAGCCATTTCGTAGAGGCCTGTAAGCGTAAAATCGTTAGTTCGAATTTCGCTATTAGCATCCCCTTTTACTATTATTTAAATACCGAATTTATGATGATATGGGTACGTTTCTTATCAAGTATCGAATCACATTTTTTAATAAAAATAACGTACTTTTTAAAATTTATTGGGTACAAAAATGCGAAACATCAGATACAAAATAAACCCTATTTTCATTTCTAGAGATAGAGCTGCGTTGTTGATGTACAACTTTCTTATTTAATAAACGCATTTCGCCTCTCTATATCAAATTTTTACGCGGTCAGTAATTGGAAATGGAGAGATTTTATTATCATTAAAGACTATGAGATAATGTCAGTTAATAACATTTTCATTTGTTAATAAATGTGAAACATAAATACTAAAAATAGACATTGCTACTAGCAAGATTCGAATCACAGCTACACTCCTTTTTACTTTTCCCATTTAGCTCCGTCTTACGCTCACCATAAAAGAATTCCTAAGTTGATGGAGGCTTGTAGCTCGTAACGGTATTTTCCTCACAGGATTCGACCTGATTCCTCTTCCAGAATGCTTAAGTAACCCTCTCAAAACTATAACCTGATCTTTATACAAGGTGAGCTGCTTCGTGAAAAGCAGAGAAACAAATTCTTCATGCAAAAGAATGGAATAAACTGTGAAGTAACACCCCTCTTCGCAAAATTGTTAAACATCGTCACGCGAAGAAAGGAAGTTATAAAAAATTACTCTGGAAGACAACAAGAAAAAGGCTCCTCTTCACAGGAAAAACAAGCAATAACAACTCTTCTTAAAAAAACAATCAAAATATCATTCCAACTGCATTGAAATTTGCAGCAATTTTCGGAAGGACTGCACTTCTGTCACATTGAACGATTCTCTTCGGTCGTCGTTGGTCCCGTTCTTGCCGAATATTTTTCCGGCCACAGCGATGTCGGGAATTATATGTTTTGCCGGATTTCTGATATTCACGGTACCCTCGTGAAATCCTCGTACGGGAAAATCCCCAATTCTTCGCTACCTCGGAGATGCTGTGTCCCATCGCTCGTGCGTGGACAGTAACATCCCGTTCAAACTCACAATCATGACCTATTGTAGCAGCCTTGACAGGTCTAACGATTGCGCGAAACACTTGTCTTACGTAGGCGTTGCCGACCGCAGCGCCATATTCTCCCTGTTTACATACCTCTCTGTTTGAATACGCATGCCTATACCAGTTTCTTTGGTGCTTCAGTCTATTTTCTAGCGGTATGGTTGAAGGCGCCGTGTGCGTGACACGGGCCAATCATTTCGCTGCACACTCACTTGCGGAGGAATATATTAAGAAGATAACTATAAGAGTTCTGTGAAGGTTACAGAACTTCCGAGTATATTAAGCAAAGGCGATATTTCAACCTTTTTTGAGAACTGTGTCGTACTATACGTACGCAAGGAAGTACACGTGCGACACTGACCTTCAACTGCGGTAGGTATGAAGGAAGTGGCAGAGGGCAATTCAGCAAGGTCCTCTCGTCTGCCTCAGAGCAGGTTACAGCAACGGAGCGTATCCGGTATCGGGACATCATTGTCGTTTCTTTCGTGTCAGAAGCGCTACTTGAAATTTCTCTATAGAGCGTAAGAACACGTTTGCAAGAAATTGTTGGTCCACTTTATCAGTTTTGATGCAATTTTTGTGATGGCGTAGTGGCGCTATCGCAGGTCAAAAACGACACACTCAGAAAATGTTAGTTAAAAGAAATCGTTAGTAATGCGAGCAATATCGTTTCTTTTTTGCGAGTTAGTAGTATATCGGTCAAATATAGTAATGGAAATCCTAATCACTTACAGTCTTGACCAGTAACCCTCGCAATACTCGCATTACCAGGGGGGGGGGGGGGGTACTTTGTACCCACCTTTTGAAAATATTGAAATCTACTCAGGTACTTTATTTTCTTAAGTTTTGTAAAAAATGTTTGTTGTCTTTGATGAAATCTTCTTACAGATTTTATGATTGTTTTACATTTTTCATTTAAGCTTAATTCGAAATTTTAAGTTGAAGGGAGGTGGTCATAATGTCTTACCCCCTTGGTAGTAGATGAGACTTCCACAATGTTTGTCTTACTCCACAAATAACAGCATTATATGACCTTAGAACACATGGAAATTATATTTCTCTGGACGGATAGCAACAATGGTCCCAACAATGATTCATTTCCCTTTGTTTCTTTATTGTTCCTGTTCAGTGGCACTTAGTTCAGTCTTAATACAACTGTGCTTCAAAACTTGTCGACATTCACTTACTGATGGAGAAATATCACAGATTTTGGAAGAAGCTACGGCTTCTCAAATGGAATCTGATCAAACTGAAGCTGTAGTGAGTGGACCTGAAGAGGATTGTGTTGTGCGCTATGATGTGGACAGTGATAGAGCACTTACAGAAGCTGATGATGAACTCTGGGTACCTGAAACTGATGACGTCGCAGTTTGCGAGGTTAGTGACAAGGATATTACAAGCACTGGAAAAATTTATACCTCCAAACCACCTCAAATTAGAAGATGAGTAGCAGAAAACACAGTGAAAGAAAGAGAAGGCATAAGAGACGAAGGTAAACTAGGAACAATAACAGACATATTTGAAGAGTTTTTGTCTCCAGAAATTGTCAACATCATAATAAAGCATACCAATCAAGAAGCATTGAGGCAGAAAATACCCAAGACAGACAGACAGACAGACAGACCTGCGTTCATGGCGTATATAGGACTATTTATTATAATGGGGAAGGAAAACGACAGTAAGTCATCATTTATAGATTTATGGTTCTATACTTAAGGAACGTTTGTTTATACTGCTACAAGTCGTACCAGATTCGAGCAGCTTACTAAAGTAATAAGATTTGATCACAGAGAGTCACGAAGCGATCGCAATAAACGTGATAAGTTTGCTGCAATACAAGAAGTTTTTGATAAAAAGAATGAATTTTGTCCAAAATATTATTCTGTTGGGATGCACACTGTTATTGATAAAAAGTTTCCATTGTTCCGTGGCAGGTGTCCCGTCAAGGTCTTCGTGAAGGAAAAGCATGGTAAATACGGTGTACTTACACGCATGCTCACAGACGCTAAAACCAGATATGTTATCTGCACGGAGCCTTATGCTGGGAAAAGAAATAATGGTACACAGCACTCAAATTCCGCTGCAGCTGTGGTCAAACGCCTGAAAGTTCCTATACATAATTCAGTGAGAAAGGTCACCACATATAGATATTACACTTCAATTGATTTGGCCGAAGATCTATAGAGGAATCACAAGCTGACTCTCGTGGGAACATTACAAGCTAATTGGAAACACATACCTCAAGAACTGAGAGACATCTCAAGACGACAATTACATATTAGTGTTGGAAATATTCCAATAACAATTGTATCCCCCGTAAAAAACCCAAAAGAAATCTGCTATTTCTATCATCTGATCATAAATTTATACTATAATGAGACTAAAGGTGGCGTTGACACGATAGATCCAATGGTGAGGAAATATTCAACTAAGAGAGCTTCAAGAAGGTGGGCGCTATCTCTTTTCTGTACTCTGGTGTACATAGCAGTGGTGAATAGGTCTACACTATTTTTGTTGAACTTGCCGGACTGGGATAAGAAGAACCTAGTAAGTGACGACTTATTCTTCAAGAACTTGGACTACAGCTCGCGAAACCATACACTGAAGAAAGGGCTAAAAATATTTCTGGACTGCCAAAGCCTGTAGTTTCAAGAATGGAGGGTATTCTCAGAGGAAAATCCAGCAGGACTACGGTGCAAAGGAAGCTCATGGAGGTAAAGGTAGATGTCTTTTGTGTGTTAGTGAAAGCCTTTCAAAAGCAGAAAAGTACAACAAAGTGAACAAAACAATAATAGTCTGCCACAATTGTAAGAGGTACATATGTGCAAAACAGCAAAAAACTGTTGTATGTTCCAAGCCCAAGAAAGTCGTGAATAATTACTCTCACGACACTATGTTATGTACATAACATATATTTCTATATTACGTCAGGTATTTGTAACTATTTTAATTATAGTAAAGTGCACTTCAATAGTATTATAACGACTTTTACTACTAATTTTTCTCAAGATAATTAGACTTACTTAACTTAGAAGTGAAGTAAGTGAAAGGTTAAAACTGTTTTCAAAAATGCATTTTATAAGACATATTGAGGTACTGGATCCTGACTATGTTCAATAGATCTTTCAAAAGTAAGCTATTAACGCAATTTAAAAACAATTAATGAAACGTTTTTATTTTATAAATTCTTTACGGTGGGTACAAAGTAGCCCCCCGCCCCCATCTCTTTGGTAATACACGTTACTGAAAATGGCTTGGTGTTGCGAGTGTTAAAACTGCACTGGAAGGACAGTAAATAACTAAATCTTCTCACTGTGTACTTCACACAAATTATATACATGTTTGTATGTATATGTGTATGTATGTATGTACGTTAAACACACCTGCCTAAACCACAGGACGAATTTCAACCAAACTTGGTGCACGTATCATTTACTGAGTGGAAAGGAGCACTGTGGTGGTAAGGACCACAAGGGGTGGGGGTGGGGGGTGGGAGTGCAAAACCAGCGCAGCCCACGAGCGAGAACACCCACTCTTCAGTCATCCAGCATTTGTAGCTCAGATCACTTACAGACTTGCAATAAACTTGACACATAATTTCAAATCTTTACGAAACTTTTTCTCTCTCATAACACCAAAAAATTATGAAAACAAAAAAAAATGTCGCTTACTACAGTGTTGCTCTTCACTTGGCAAGTGACGTTTTAATTAATTGGGTGTTTGTTGCTAACGTTTTCGTGGCAAATTTTTTATGCAGACAGTATTCGCCTATAGCTCTGAATGTAGCAGAAAATTACATCGTGGAACGACATTTACACTCCTGGAAACTGAAATAAGAACACCGTGAATTGATTGTCCCAGGAAGGGGAAACTTTATTGACACATTCCTGGGCTCAGATACATCACATGATCACACTGACAGAACCACAGGCACATCGACACAGGCAACAGAGCATGCACAATGTCGGCACTAGTACAGTGTATATCCACCTTTCGCAGCAATGCACGCTGCTATTCTCCCATGGAGACGATCGTAGAGATGCTGGATGTAGTCCTGTCGAACGGCTTGCCATGCCATTTCCACCTGGCGCCTCAGTTGGACCAGCGTTCGTGCTGGACGTGCAGACCGCGTGAGACGACGCTTAATCCAGTCCCAAACATGCTCAATGGGGAACAGATCCGGAGATCTTGCTGGCCAGGGTAGATCACTTACACCTTCTAGAGTACGTTGGGTCGATCGGGATACATGCGGACGTGCATTGCCCTGTTGGAACAGCAAGTTCCCTTGCTGGTCTAGGAATGGCAGAACGATGGGTTCGATGACGGTTTGGATGTACTGTGCAATATTCAGTGTCCCCTCGACGATCACTAGAGGTGTACGGCCAGTGTAGAAGATCGCTCCCCACACCATGATGCCGGGTGTTGGCCCTGTGTGCCTCGGTCGTATGCAGTTCTGATTGTGGCGCTCACCTGCACGGCACCAAACACGCATACGACCATCATTGGCACCAAGGCAGAAGCGACTCTCATCGCTGAAGACGACACGTCTCCATTCGTCCCTCCATTCACGCCTGTCGTGACACCACTGGAGGCGGGCTGCACGATGTTGGGGCGTGAGCGGAAGACGGCCTAACAGTGTGCGGGACCGTAGCCCAGCTTCGTGGAGACGGTTGCGAATGGTCCTCGCCGATACCCCAGGAGCAACAGTGTCCCTAATTTGCTTGGAAGTGGCGGTGCGGTCCCCTACGGCACTGCGTAAGATCCTACGGTCTTGGCGTGCATCCGTGCGTCGCTGCGGTCCGGTCCCATGTCGACGGGCACGTGCACCTTCCGCCGACCACTGGCAACAACATCGATGTACTGTGGAGACCTCACGCCCCACGTGTTGAGCAATTCTGCTTTAAATTTTAGTATAGAGAATAATGAGAACGGAACTCAGGAACATGGTTGCTTTACTGTACTGTTAATTAGTGCTGTAGACATTAACTTAATTCAAGGTATCGAGAGCCGAAAAACAAGAGATGTTATTGCTTACAGTGCCGTTCATGTTGGTGAGGTGTTCAACAAGGTCAAAAGTTTATCATTTTATACGTTTAGTACGTCTTCTGTTTTCAGAAAATGTAACAAATAAATGCTAATATATAATATGTGTGAAATAGTGGCAATGTTACAGACCTCCGTGTCCCTCTTTTTGAAGAAAGTCGTGATTCCGAATTTAGTTTTTGGACAGACATAATTTACTAACAACAGGAATTTGTTCAATTAATGGGGAGAAAAACACTTAGCTCCTTCCCAACGCGGTAAGAGGGGCTCGTGAATACGAAGGTGTTTCCCTCTAGCTTACGCCGCATTTCTCCTTGCCATTGAAGACGAATGGAGATACTGGAAGAAGTTTACTGTGTAAAGTTTTCATTCCAATTACCATAGTCGGTCTACCGACAAATGAACCGTCTCTTTTCACAGAAATGTTCTATTGGACTTCTACAGACAGTCGCAAGACCCATAAAGATGTCACAGAAGCACGTGACTGAAATGGGGTAGTTGTAACTCGCCAACAGCTAACCCAGTCTAACATCTTTTTCGTACGAGAGCGAAAATACTAATTACAAATGAAGTGGTTACGTGGATTAAGTGATAATAAGCAATGATGAAAAGCAAAGATTACGTTTCATGTTCAGTAAAGGGCCCAAATTGTGACAGTAAATTGTGAGAGTAAAACAAATTACAAAACAGTTCATAGTCTGTACTTTTATTGCTATTTCTTATTATACAGTTTGAACAACTTAAAACAAAACCCACAACGAAATCAACGCCTGACACTGCATATGACAGACTCTCATCCAGCTAGTGCGGTTAACCGAAATATATGTAACTCCTAGTTTTTGTTGCTGTTCGTCAGATAGTTACGTGTAAGCGCAGTGTATTTTTAATTTCAGTTCTGTATTGGCAGTGCAGTTGTGCATGTGTAAAACGTATTGTTGAATCCAAGAGATTATAACTATAGCTGATGCATATATTCGTCTGAAGACACACGTCAAGTGTAAGTAGTAAATTAACGAGTTCCTATATACCAAAAAAGAGTAACATACACGAATTGTTCGAAATAAGGCGTACAACAGCTTCTGTTTTAAATATAAAATTAAATAGGCAACCCGCCACTATGACTCGACAAGCCATGGTTGATAGAGAAAGGAAAATTACTACCACTCAAAAGGAATCACTGAGAAGTTTTCGCAGCAATCTAGTTTCAAATACATATGTTGCAAAATTACTCATGAATAACAATTGAAACGATACTGCGTTACAACTAGGTAACAACGCAGAGAGACAGGTAAACTGAAACGGATGGATAATTGCCACTCGCTTCTCGAAAACATTTTTGGAGGACAGATAGGCCCGATGTCGTATTTCATATCAGATGAGGCACTGCTCCATATATCCAGCCATATTAATTCGCAGAACATCACATACTGAATGGCGAGAGATCGTCACGAGATATTTCAGCGTCCACTTCAAGATAGTAAAATTTTGGTTCTGTGTGCTATTTAGATTAACACTTTAGCGCTAGTATAAATGACTCATTCCTTTCCAGATCTCTATATTTTCCAAAGTATTACACGTAAAAATGAGAAAGAAGCTTCAATAAGCCCATAAACTAAAAAAAAAGGCTCTGAGCACTATGGGACGTAACTTCTGAGGTCATCAGTCCCCAAGAACTTAGAACTACTTAAACCTAACCAACCTAAGGACATCACACACATCTATGCCCAAGGCAGGATTCGAACCTGCGACAGTACTGTGGCGCGGTTCCAGACTGTAGCGCCTATAACCACATGTTCCACTCTGCAAACATTCAGTGACAGAGCACTGTTGTAACAGGTGCACATCTCGGAAATTCCAATACACAAAACACTTTTCATGCTTTGTCGACATAATGTCGAAACACTACACTCGAAAAGAATTCTATTCGCGTAATGCAAACGCGCTAAGTTTACCGATTCATCCATGTAGAAATCATATTTTACCATCTAGTACTTTGAAAATACAGAACTGTGAAACCAATGATACGCTTCTACTAGCTCAGTATAGCGAGGCCAATATTTTGTGACTATACTGTCAGCACACAAAGTTATGTCACAATTTTCGAAAAATTCATGGTCTGTTAACTAATAAGGAAAATAATACAGCTGCTTCCAATAAGACGGTACAAAATGTCACCTACAAAACGTTCCAGTAAATCCGCTTAATGCAGCTTCCACAAATGAACGAGTTGTCAGCAGTAGACTGTGGCTTCAGCGTTCCCAAGAGTTGTCTGATAACGATATTTTTCTTGGTGGTTACTAAAAGAAGAAAGCTTATGCATCTAATCCTCACAATATGGATATACTGAAGGTGGACATTCAACGAGAAATCAACGCAACTGACAACAATGCTTTACGCCAGATGACTCTCAATAGGATGATTCCAGCACAAAAGTGCATTTGTGCTTAGCGTGATCATTTCTAACACTTTTTTAGCAAGAGAGTCAATAAATAAATCTTTTAAATAACGTTCACTCATAAAATTTAGATCGGCCATTTATCTAGGGACTCTGCTTCAGCGACGTCATGAGTTAAGTTAGAACTTGCTGAACTTTGCACAATATTCCGAGTTTCAATTTCAACTCTAATTCCTTTCATTTTTCACCGTCAGTCCTTTCCGTGGGCCTCACATTATGTCTTCTTGTCTATTTTCCCCCGGGAAATTGTTTAGTAATATCTCCCGCATCCCGGTTCTGACCAATGATTTCGAGAAGTTTCCCTTTGGTCACAAGGCAAATGCCAGAAATAGACTTTCTTTAATGATGTTGCCGAAGTGAGACCCCTCTGGACCACGCGGCAGTTTGTGTCGTATATTAACCACAAGACGTAAGCTCCACATTGGATCGGATCTTGAACAAACTGCTCTCTCAATGGACGTTTTGAATTAACATAAAAATAAGGTCTGTATAAATCTACTGCAGATATCTTCTTCCGACATTCTGTGGGCAGGTAATTTTTTTAATTTTTTACCTCGAGAATTACATTTAAATAGTTCTGCAGCTTTCTATCCATATCTTCCCGGTTTGGATGCCCAAACCGTTGTCACAATCTAGGGATGACAACTTCATCAGAAAAGTATATCTGTAGTATCGCAAGTGTTTCTTTCTATCCGCTATCTGATTTTTACACCAAAAGTAAAATTTCAAGGTTACGTTAAGTAGGAAACCAACAGTCGTGAATTGGAATGCCCTTAGTGGAAGATCTCTCATTCTGATACTGCGCTTTTGCTCATTCTTACCTAAGTGTATAATTCGGAGTTGGTTGACATTTTTATATCTTTCAGGTCTTTCTTCTACAGTTATTTATTTAATGACCCGCCCGAGTACACGACAGCCATTACGCGTGCGCTGCCAGACCACTGGGAAGCGAGCCAGCTCTGAATCCACCTCACGGACTACTGGAGAGTGCTGGTATGTCAGACAGCAGGGATGCAATTTTTAAGCAGTTTTCCTCGTTCAAGTAGTTGAATACAGACGTGGTACTTACGTCCCTACTCTAGATGCGACGGATGGTGCTAGGTTTGCCCTTCAGGAAGGGCAACCGGCCACCAAAGGCTACAAACACTGCGAAACCGATAAATAACGAAGAGAACCCCGTAGAGCAAGTGGAATAGTCAAAAAGAAAAGAAGATATAAAGCACCTAATGATTTTCTAGCAAGTTATCAGTTCCCGTTCTCCAGGTATGAAATCCATTGGCATCCCTCTTCGTCGTTCACAGTTGCGATACATAGATAGTACCATAGCGTGGTACATTGCACTCCATGTTCTTAAAAAAATTACTTTTGCTTTCCACAGAACATCTTACGACCGTTCTGATGTTCATCCCCTGGACACCTTTGCAGCGCCACCCGGCCCTTTCCGAACACCTCTGGAAGCATGAAATTGCTGTGAGCTGACAGATAGCCTTATGCATTTAAAAGGAAATTATAAGAATG
Organism: Schistocerca gregaria; assembly: GCF_023897955.1. Classification (NCBI taxonomy): domain Eukaryota; kingdom Metazoa; phylum Arthropoda; class Insecta; order Orthoptera; family Acrididae; genus Schistocerca; species Schistocerca gregaria. The sequence goes on from NW_026061771.1 coordinate 54,072, forward strand.
ATACATGATCGATACGGGCTTTTGGAGGCGAAGGTCCACTCGTGTATCCGTGCTGACTGCACGACACGAAGCTTTACGCATTGCCTGGTTCCGTCAACACCGACATTGGACTGAAAACATGTTGGCTGGTAGGACGAGTCTCGTTCCAAATTGAATCGAGCGGATGGACGAGCACGGGTATGGAGACAAATTAATGAATCCATGGACCATGCATGTCAGCAGGGGACTGTTCAAGCTAGTGGAGATTCTGCAATGGTATGTGGCGTGTGCAGTTGTAGAGATACGGAATCCCTGATACGTCTAGATACGACTCTGACAGGTGACACGTACGTAAGTATCCTATCAGATCACGTGCATCCATTTAAGTCCGTTGTGCATTCCGACGGACTGGGGCAGTTCCAGCAGGACAATGTGACACCCCGCAAGTCCAGAATTGGTCCAGAGTGGCTTCATGACCACTCTTGGGAGTTTAAACACTTCCGCTGGCCCCCAGATTCCACAGATATGAACGTTATTGAGCGTAACTAGGATGCCTTGCAACGGGTTGTTAGGAAGAGATGTTCACCCCCTCGTACTTTTACGCAATTATGAAGAGCCCTGCGGGGTTCACGGTGTCATTTCCCTCCAGAATTACATCAGACATTAGTATAGGCCACGCTACATCTCATTGTGGCATTTATGCGTGCTCGCGGGGGCCCTACATGATATTAGGCAGGTGTACCAGTTATTTGCCTCTTCAGAGTATTTACCTTGCTCTACAGTAGATGCGATACATTTTCTCTTGTCTTTATTTGATCTTTCTTGTGAGCATATTAGTACAGAATCAGATCGGTCTCTCTGCTTAAAGCATATGACTGTAATAGCTGCACCCTATCTCAGCTTTTGCCGGGACTAAAAAGATTCACAAGCTCTTATTTCGACACTTAAAGCTAGAAATAGCATCACATGAGCAGTTTAGGTTTCCCACGAGAGATCCGCCTTGCCGGAAATTGGTGCATTACCTTTATTGCTCTAGAGCAGCTCCTCCATTAGCGACGATTTTAATAAGTGACTCAGCCTCTTGCATTACGAGCCCCATGAGGCATGGTACTCGTATATGCCACTCAACTTAGCAAGAAGATAAAACTGACATTAAACTCGTTAGCGCGCAGGACCTATTTCTAAGTTTAACTACCTTCTTGGCTCTCTCATGTACTGATTACATTATTCGTCCCTTACCCTACTTATCCTGTTCGTATTACTGAGCCGGCTCCGACGACTCTTAACTTGCGGTTTCATTACTTCGTAGTCTGATAGCATGACAGCTGCACTGTACTATAATGGTAACAAATTTTCGCAATCATTGAGAAGTGTTTGAATATACTACACTACTGGCCATTAAAATTGCTACACAACGAAGATGACGTGCTACAGACGCGAAATTTAAACAACAGGAAGATGATGCTGTGATGTGCAAATGATTAGCTTTTCAGAGCATTCACACAACGTTGGCGCCGGTGGCGACACCTACAACGTGCTGACATGAGGAAAGTTTCCAACCGATTTGTCATACACAAACAGCAGTTGACCGGCGTCGCCTAGTGAAACGATGTTGTGATGCCTCGTTAAGGAGGAGAAGTGCGTACCATCACGTTACCGACTTTGATAAAGGTCGGAATGTAGCCTATCGCGACTGCGGTTTATCGTATCGCGACATTGTTGCTCGCGTTGGTAAAGATCCAGTGACTGGAATCGGTGGTGTGTGGCGTCCCGCTCTTCAACCGCGTGCTGATATTGTCGACGCCGAGTAGCTGCTACTGCCACAGCTCTCACAGTGGATCTAGGTCCCCGTTGGTGAACGGGAGACAGAAATGCGAACTCGTACGATGTATGCTTCTTCTGATTTAAAATTGAATGATTCATTGACCTGATATGCAGTAGTTGTTAAACCTTATCTCATCTGCATCGATCACACCACCAATTGCGAGGAAACATTGTAATTATCAGTCTTCTCTTACGCTGTTGGCTCGTTGCAATGGAGTTGTTGAACCTGTATGAAGCGAGAACCAAAGATACTCTTTGATCACGTCTGAGTGAACCTACGCCGTTATGTTAAAAAAATGTTCAGAAGTTCTCTTTTCAATTAATGAAGTCGGTATTTTGATATTCAGATTAAATTGTCCCTGCTGAACCGTCGTTGGTCAACTATGATTGGTTAAATCACTTAATAATGTAGTCCACGCTTGATATTTCACTTGGAACGAACAGTTTGTTGTTCCTTGGCCACTAAATACTTTATAACATTCGTACCACACGCACACGCAGTAGGTTGGTAAGGTCAGTTCTATTAAAATTAAGTTTCTTGACAATTACGATAAATTGACTCTTCAGCGTAATTGTATTATTTTCGTGAAGTCGTGTAATTCTGTCCTACCCGAGAATAATTTAGTGTAGTCCTTTGATATACTATCCATACTTCTTTTAGTTTCAACTATTTGAAAGTCAAGTCCAATATTCAAAGTTTCGTCAATGAAGTTCAATTAACCCGTTTTTCACGGTCAAACGCGTCTATCAGTTTCTGTCTCTGCTTAGAAAATCAGTTTCCGAAGTTCGTGAATCACGTCACGCAAGAAACACCTCTGTACGCAAAACAATCTCGTTGCGTTTCGTACTCTCAATAACCAAAAGCAGAATTGTTTTCGCACTTCTTTACAGGACGAGAGCAAGCAAGCGAGTTCTTCTGTAACAGAGCATTGTAGGCGCATTGAGTTTCTTCGTTGTCCTTACAACTCTCTTCCTCTTAAAAGTTATCTCTGACTAACATCACCTTGGATTTATCTTTCAAGACATTAATTGCAATTGTCACTTGGATATTTGTCCATTAATTAAATCTGAATTTTCTTCCTCTTCTTTTCATAACAAAAACGCTCAGTTATGTATAATGTTGTTGGCATAAAAACTTCTTGGTGTTACCTTATCGGCAAAGATGTCGTATTTGCCAAGACAACTCTTCCCTACTTCGTATTATGGTATTCTGTCTTAATTGACTATAACGGGTTCGTTGGGGTGTCATAGTGGATTCAGGAGGGAAATACGGGAAGCCCTGCTGGATTCCACCGGCCTCGTATCACTAGCAGTCGAGATGACAGGCATCTTACCCGCATGGCTCTAACGGATCGTGCAGCCACGTCTCGATCCCTTAGTCAGCAGATGGGGACGTTTGCAAGACAACAACCATCTACACGAACAGTTAGAAGACGTTTCCAGCAGCATGGACTATCAGCTCGGACACCATGGCTGCGGTTATCCTTGACGCTGCATCACAGACAGGAGCGCCTGCGAATGTGTAATCAACAAAGAACTTGGGTGCACGAATGGCAAAACGTCATTTTCTCGGAAGAATCCATGTTCTGGTTACAGCATCAATAAGGTCGCATACATGTTTGGCGACGTCGCGGTGAACGTACATAGGAAGCGTGCATTCGTCATCGCCAAACTGGCGTATCACCTGGCGTGATGGTATGGGGTGCCATTGGTTACACGTCTCGGTCACCTCTTGTTCGCATTTCCGGCACTTTGAACATTAGGCGTTACATTTCTGATGTGTTACGACAAGTGGCTCTACCCCTCATTCGATCCGTGCGAATCCCTACATTTCATCTGGATAATTCACGACCGCATGTTGCAGGTCCTGTACGGACCTTTCTGGATACAGAAAGTGTTCGACTGCAGCCCTGGCCAGCACATTCTCCAGATCTCTCACCAACTGAAAATGTCTGGTCAATGGTGGCCGAACAACTGGCTTGTCACAATACGCAAGTCACTACTGTTGATGAACTGTGGTATCGTGTTGAAGCTGCATGGACAGCTCTTCATGTACACGCCATGTAAGCTCTGACTCATTGCCCAGGCGTATCATCGCCGTTATTATGGCCAGAGGTGGTTGATCTGGGTATTGAATTCTCATCCTCTATGCACCCAAACTGCGTGAAAATATAATCACATGTCAGTTCTAGTATAATATATTGGTCCAATGAATACCCGTTTATCATCTGCATTTCTATTTGGTGTAGCAATTTTAATGTACAGTAGTGTATCTTTTCAGATACAAAGCAGTGGCGTATGGCTTAGAATCATTCGTCAGCTTGTGGGAGCATCATTTTAAGATGTACAATGATAAAAAATACTGTTTATTTTTAGGTTCTGTTGTAGACAACACTAACATAAAAAAAATATATATTCAAAGGAAACGGATAGTAACTGGTGTGAACAATTCGAAAATGTAGAGTACATCCCTTCAAAGTCAATGAAAAAGTACTTGTGAAATATGGCAAAGGATTCAAAGACAATTCATTGGAGACAATCTATATAAACCAAAAAGTGCCATTGAGTACTATGACATGCTGAATATGTGGATACATAGTTGTTCGTATGTCAAATAGTGCATCATTGAAAGATGCAGTAGTATGTATCTTTTTGCTATAGTGCATTTATACTATAAAACAGAAAAACCGTCTAACTCAATCCGCGTTGCGGATCACTTCTAGAACAGTATCCGGAAATTTTCGTATACACGAGTACTACGCCATATTTAAAAGAAGTGAACGAATATTTTGCTGTAACATCAGCTACGCACAGCTAATTGGCCAAAACGTTGAGCTATATGACCAGATAACACGTGGAGACACTACAGCATTTCCTACAGAAGACGATCACTTCGGCCATCCAGACAACCCATTAATACGGCACACACATGTATGCCCGTTTTTGCTAGGAAGGTGAACACGTACTCCAGAATCTAGCAATGATACAGTTAGGCACAACCTGTCGATTTCGCGTGTTTTTTCAAGTTAAAGGAGATAGTACGTCAAAGTGGCCGACGTGAAGCAGGAGAGGCACCACAGGACATTTTAATTTCCACTGTCTGTACCGGCCGACGAGAAGCAACAGGATCGTAGCTCCATCCCACAAACTTACATCCTTCTCTGTACAACCAAATGCATGCACGTTCGCATGCCTGCATTCAACCTTCTGGCGGTTACACCGGTTATTAATATACCAGCACTCTGCATTTGCAATGGTGTATCTCGTGCTTATATTAACCTATAATCTTACTAATGTTACTTAGACGAATGTGTTCCGAAAAATTCATTGCCTTACATTAATTATCTTATGTGTTGCAAAATTTTTTCCGTCAGTGCATTATCATAAGGGTGCTTGCATCCTCCTATTAAATGATGTCACTGTGTTTGCATTACCTAAGTGCTCATTCTCAGTCCAAAATATCTCTCTTCCAATTTACGAAGGTTACTGGTAGTGATGAATGAGAATGAGACCATAATTTAAGAGACTCTTGGCACCTTGCCTTTTTACAGTGTTCAGTCGGCCTATAAACTTTGAAATCTCAACTGTTGCTCTCAATAATACTGTTTAAAATACCTCTCCTTCTGTCATCTAATAAAAAACAAGTTTCGAGTCATTCGAGTAGTATGGATACGGAGACTTCGTACGACTTTGACCTTTGCATAGGCAGGGAAGAGACTTGGCTATATGCAAGAGCAGTGACATCACAGTTCGAGATGTCAGCATACTAGATGCCTCTTTATTCATTTCGTGAAAATCAAAATACCTCCCTCACCATCGCACTCCCCTCACCTTGCCCTTACTAGTCTGCTGACGAATCAAAATGCAAGATGGCAGAGGTAACTCAGTTGGGCTAGTCGGAAATTTGAAACAAAATCCAACATGGCAGAACTAGCAGAACCGTGGCTAGTTCCTCTGCCCCCCTTCTTCTTTCGTCCGCACCCCGTGTCTCCACCGAACTATACTACAAGATAGTAAAACTAAGCTAGTTGTGCTTGTGGGAACATATCTGAGTGTTTGAACTAGCCTAGTTGTGATTTTTAACATCTCTCCACAAATCACAGATCATTAAATTGGAACAGTCATAATGTACACAAATTTCGCTGTGCTCAACGGTTTCCAAATTTTCTGCGTTAATGTCAGCCATATTCAAAAGCGTTTATCCAATAACGATGGAAAGAGTGTAATTTGAAGCGTTTCAAAATACTTTAAAAGGTCATCAAATGTGTCTAAACCCTCTCACTACTTTTTTTGCAGCATATTCAAAAATATTTATCCAGAAATTAAGTCAAGCGGCACATGAATAGATGCAAAATTTTATATCTTTAGCATTGATGAGATAAGGCACAAAAGTGCCTATAATTAATTATGTTCCAGATTTAAATTGTTCTACAATGACTGTCAAGTATCGCAAACGACACCGAGAGCTAGTGGAAAGACTGAACTCAACTGCTGAGGATTTTGCTTGGTCTGACAAGTTTTGTCTTAACAAAAAATAGTCGGTATAATATGATATGCATGATAAACTGCAAAAGTAATACGGGTACTACTGAACATAAGTTACTGCTTAAAGTTCACTTGCCGACGAGAGTTACCAGAGGAAACATTGTTACTTCAGCATCTAAACTCGTTTCTCACAACTCATTCAGTTACTTCGAACGTTGAAATTACCATGGAAATTAAGATGCAAAAGTTAATTTCAAAATTATCGCTGGGTGGTATGTTGATTCCTGTGCTAATGTGTTAACTATTATGATGTAAGACCGCTAAACTCTGACACAGTTACGGTTCACGTGTTTTGATTGAAAACGATTTTAAAAAAGATTTCTTCTACGTATCTTGCTGACACTAGATCTATGAAATCAAACTCAGTGGCGTTTTTGGGGAAAAGATGAGCTGTTGACACACCAGACTTAATAAATGATTCATAATGATTGGTCTGGAATAAATGATAAGAAATTCATCGCGGGAAAGGCAAAGAAAACTTTTCCAGATATTAAGAGCGAACAATGGTCAAAGAGAGTTATACTAATTCTCAGAGTCGTCTGGACTCTCTCTTGCTTATGCACTGCCTTGTGCTCTGGGGGCTGTCGATCCTACAAGGCAGATAGCGAACGCGATATATTGCTTGAGAACGTGTGTGTTCTGTGATGAATATTAGCTGTCACCACAAGCATATAATATAACGTGATATTTACATTACTCTTATGTGAGAACGAGTATAAAATATACTTTCGGTAAATGGTTAAAAGCAGACATTCGCTCAGGCATTTTACATATCGAATTGCAAGTATAAGTATATAGTATATAGTTGCTGAGGATCAGTTTATTTCAACTACTATTGTGCAAAACATCAAACTGTGAAATAAAATAGAATGTTGTTTTATACTCCTGCTATCGTCACAAACAGTTGGCAGCAGCTTCAAACGTTCATACTTCGCTCCATGATTCATACTTAGTGGAAGCAATCGCAGCCCCTGACATTAATTGCCAGCCGCGGTGGTCTAGCGGTTCAAGCGCTCAGTCCGGAACCGCGCGACTGCTACGGTAACAGGTTCAAATCCTGCCTCGGGCATGGATGTGTGTGATGTCCTTAGGTTAGTTAGGTTTAAGTAGTTCTAAGTTCTAGGGGACTGATGACCACAGATGTTAAGTCCCATAGTGCTCAGAGCCATTTTCACATTAATTATTTTAATTCTCTAAATTCTTTTATGGTGCTTGTCACTTTCCACAACGTTCTTTCCACGTGCAAAACGATTGGTAAACGAGTCAGCTACGGAGAAAATGCAATATTATATTCACTGGCAAAGTATTATTTTCCAAGCTGTTGTGCCACACTTTGCAAGCACTTTACGTAGGCAAGACCCTGTTCCTATATGTAGGGATGGGCAAGTGTCAGTTTGGTTGAAGCCTCCATAGTCCTGCTACAGATTTTTTTTATAGCGAAGACAAGTTATTAATGTAGTATACAAAACAAAAGCTACCAGCTTACAAACCAGTACTACACACAATATTACAGTATGAAAGAGACTGATCGTCACCGTTGCTTTCTTAATTTCTAATCTACACTGCTGGAAAAAAAATTATCACACCTAGAAAGACAACGTTGATTTTGATCCGATGACGTTATATACCACCTGGAGGGGCAATAGAAGTACTTAAAATGGTTTCAACGTTGTCCGCCAACAGATAGGGTTCTGGTAGCTATGTCACAACGCTATCTGCGTCATCCCATTAATAGGAAATCCTCGCAGCCAGAAGCCCCAGTACGGTGCAAAGGTGCGAATCAAGCAGGTAACTATGCAACAGAAACGCAGTGCTACTTCCTACAGCCAACTGAGAGAGGTAGAAAAAGGTCAAATTGTGGCCATCAGAATGGTGGTAAGGTCCTTCCGGAGGACTGCCACGCAAGTCCAATGTGCTGCATCAGTTGTGCCATGATGCTCGAATTAGTGATCACGTGAACATTCTCACGCCCACAGACAAGGTTCTGAACGTCCACGCAGAACAGATGCCCATCGTAAGGGCAGCAGCGGCAGATTGTTCAGTACCACATCACAGAAAAGAGTGCTTGTGAGCTCAGACTTGACTGTTGCGAATCAGTTATTAGCAATGTAACTACGTGAACCCACACACCCAAGCCGTCTTCCGTTCACCCTACAGTGTCGACGTCCCCGGATCTATTGGTGCCGTCAGAGGATCACTCGGAAGACCGAATAGCGCGCAGTGGTATTCAGCTAAAATAGAAGATCCTGCCTGTGCGGGAGTGATGATCAGGTGTAACGCAGACCTGGTGAGTGCTGTCTAGTAGAGTCCATTCACCCGAGACGCACTGGCGTCACCCGAGGCCTTAAGGGCTGGTGTGCGATGAGCAACAACTTCCGTTCCCCGTCGGTGTTTCTAGCGCTCGATATCTGCAGAATGTTGTTATACCCGTTCTTTTTGGGTTCTTGCAACAGGAAGGTGATGTGTTATCCTAACTGGACAGTGCTCGAGCACATACTGCCCGCGAAACTCTGCAAGACGTGCAGACACAGCTCCTACATTGAGTCCACTGAAGGCTACACCACACCCTAGTTGGGGTATTTCAGCATGGAGTAATATTTGGTATCTCACAATCGATAGTAATATTGCACAGTAAGTGTAATCATTTCATTCACTCAATACAATAAACGTTGACTGCAGTGGAAATCTCAAAACTACGTATTATTTTTTTACGGCAGTCTTGGCAGAAAGGAACCATTTCTGATCCATAGGAGACAACTAGTGGCTGCAATGTAAACATTTCGTAGAAACCGACAAATGTCGCCAGACGTCCGTGGGAAGCCGGTGAGAGCCTGCCATGACGCTCGGGAAGTGGACCGCAGCCCGCGCCGGGGTTCGGCTCTTCTTGCGGACGTTAACGCCCACCTCTTGTGACTGTACAGCGCCTCCGTCACTGTCGGAATACATTTTATTCTCGAAGTGAAACACGCGACTGGGCTACCGACAACAACTGCCGTAACATGCCGTTTCTTTCACCACCTGTATTTGCAATATCTGCTGTGGTACCGATTAGCCTTGGCTCCTCGGATCGTCGTATATCACTGTCAGTTACATAAGGCACACGTTTGTTCTATATGAGACCTACCAATTGCCTTGTACATTACGTCAACGCAAATTCAAACAATTTCCTCCCACAGGTGGTGATACATCCTAATATTTCTCCCTCCTACTAAATATAATCACTCCTAACGTATCCAACTTCACATTTAGGGCCCATCTTTCCTATTGCCTGTCCACACACCTCTGCTGTTTTCTTCTTGCACCCTCCCAACAAACTACACTACTGGCCACTAAAATTGCTACACCACAAAGATGACGAGCTACAGTCGCGAAATGTAACCGACAGGAAGGAGATTCTGTGATACTATCAGCTGTTTAGAGCATTCACACAAGGTTGGCGTCGGTGGCGACACCTACAAGGTGCTGACACGAGGAAAGTTTCCAACCTATTTCTCATACACAAACAGCAGTCGACCGGTGTTGCCAGGTGAAATGTTGTTGTGATGCCTCGTGTAAGGAGGAGAAATGCGTACCATCACGATTCCGACTTTGATAAAGGTCGGATTGTAGCATATCGCGATTGCAGTTTATCATATCGCGACAGTGCTGCTCGCGTTGGTCGAGATGCAGTGACTATTAGAACAATATGGAATCGCTGGTTTCAGATGGGTAATACGGAACGTCGAGCTGGATCCTAATACCCTCGTACCGCTTACAGTCGAGATGACAGGTATCTTATCGGCATGGCTGTGACGGATCGTGCAGCCACGTTTCGATCCCTGAGGGAACACATGGGGACGTTTGTAAGACAACAACCATCTGCACGAACAGATCGACGAAGTTTGCAGCAGCATGGACTATCAGCTCGGAGACCATGGCTGCAGTTACCCTTGAAGCTGCATCACAGAGAGGAGCGCCTGCGATGGTGTACGCAGCAAAGAACGTGGCTACACAAATGGCAAAACGTCATTTTCTCGGATGAATCCAAGTTCTGTTTACAGAATCATGATGGTCGCATCCGTGTTTGGCGACATCGCGGTGAACGCACATTGGAAGCGTATATTCGTCATCGCCATACTGGCGAAACACCAGGCGTGATAGTATAGGCTGCCATTGGTTACACGTCTTGGTCACAACTTGTACGCATTTACGGCACTTTGAAGAGTGGACGTTACATTTCATATGTGTTAGGACCCGTCGCCCTACCCTTCATTCGATCCCTGCGATACCCTGCATTTCAACACGATAATGTACGACCGCCTATTGCAGGTCCTGTACGGGCCTTTCTGGATGCGGGAAATTTTCGACTCCTGCCCTGGCCAGCACGTTCTCCAGATCTCTCACCAAATGGAAACGTCTCGTCATTGGTGGCCGAGCAACTGGCTTGACACAAAATGCCAGTCACTACTGTTCATGAACTGTGGTATCGTGTTGAAGCTGCATGGACAGCTGTACTTGTACACGAGATCCAAGCTGTGTTTGATTCAATGCCCAGGCGTATCCAAGCCGTTATTACGGCCAGAGTTGGTCGTTCTGGGTACTGATTTCTCAGGATCTATGCACCCAAATTGCTTGAAAATGTAATCACATGTCAGTTCTAGTATAATTTATTGTCCAATGAATACCCGTTTATCATATGCATTTCTTCTTGGAGTAACAATTTTAATGGCCAGTAGTGTAATTTCGTTCATCGTATTAGATCGTTCAGGAAAGTATGAAACTGTGTCATTCATAATTTAAATAATGGAAGTTGCACCAGTTAGTTATGTTTTGACGCTTAGCACAACACGTTTCTAGAATTTATTCTTATTTTCAGTTGGATGTGTTCATTTCTACACTTTAGCATGTTTGTTAGTGTTTGCGTGGATGATTTTCTGCTTATATTGCATCTTTTAGCGGTTAGTTAGTGCTAGTGCCTACTCCATGTACAGAATATCACGTACATGCGAATCATCACTTTCAACGCAAGACCATCATTTACGTATATGCAATAGTCAGTATAATGGAGGAGGCACAATACCTTCTAACTGCAAAAGGACGCAACACATGCAAGTATCACCAATCATACTGACGTAAACAACTGCACTAGAAAAAGAGAATAAATTCTCGAAAGCTGAGCATCAAAACGCAAGTAACAGGTGCCGTTTCATCATTTAAATCATCACTATAGTTTACCCACCCAACAGATCCCTATCTCGTTGCCCACAGCCCTCAACCTCTGTAAAGCATATTCTCACACAATACTTCTTATCCAGTGCAGGTCCTTTAGATGTTAAATGAATGTTTAGTAAACCAGGGCTTTTTTTCATACAAGAATATTTCCTCACCGAAACCGGCTTTTTAAATCTTTATACACTTTTCGTTCCTCCAGCTATCGGTCATTAATCTTTTCAATTTAAAACGTAAATATCGCTGATATTTCTTTTATTCTATCAGCTTCCTTATATCTTTTAGAATGCCCTTGGCTGAAGAGCTGAATATAGTACCGCTGACAGCCCATTCTCTACCCACAGGAGACGTGGGAGATGGGTGGTTGTAGTCCACGTAGTGCTGACTAACGATAACTGTGAGCTGATTTTTCTAGTGTCTTTTAAGCTATTTATTCATTAAAATTTTTGAGTAACTCCATTTCAAGTTATTATTTTTTATGTTTAGCTTGATTATGCTCGACGAAGATGAAATTTAGCGCGCAGTACGGTTAATGCTAACAGAATATATTAACCCTGAATAAATGAAGTGATGAAGAACGGGAAATGCTTTTGTCAAATCTCAGAAATCATAAGACATCTCTAAGAAAAAGTGAAATATATTTTGGGCGAAACCTGCAACTTTCCTCAGAGAGCCAAGGAGATCTAGCGTCATCGATGGAATGTAACGTTCGTTTGCCCTTACATCGTGATAGAGATAATGCTCAGATGAAATGAGATACGTCTCAAAACAGAGAAAGTTCAGCTAATAATGATTATGTCCCGCAGAGAAATGTTGGATAAACCTTGGGTGGAGCGCAAAATCTTAATATATGGTAGCATAAAGAATATTCCGTAACGAATTACGACTCCATATCGGATTATAAAAGCCAATAACCTATTATTGTAGTTTATCCCTTTTAGATTTGTCAGTACTGTTCAGCATCCCCATGGCGAGACGGGAACAAGGACTTGAAAAGTTCCCGTGGTAAAGTTACGTTAGGTGAAATTATCAGACCACCAGAACCTTTCGGTTCGCTTCTTACTCGAAGTGACGCAAAAGAGATGGAATATTGTCGATACAGAAACGCATTTCAAATAAAGTCATTCAACATGGTTTTATGCCTTCATTTAAGGCGCAGGATGGTAAGCAGCTACACGAAGTAGTGAAAAGTCGAGGGAACCACTTCGCAGCATATTAGATAGATCGTTACAATAAATGTTGCATTCAGACAGTACGCACATACAGCTCCTCAAAACTGGTTTGGAAAATATTCGTCTTAATGTCGCAGACTATAGTGTAGTTATTCATGCCAAGAGGCTGAATACTGGTGAAAATCGTAGTCGTTATAATACTCCATCAATTACCGAAGTAGCAGTTGTGATTGCTTGACAAAAATGCGACATAAGAGATATCGTGCTGAAATGTCGCAATGAGACTCTCCAAAAAATAACAGAGTTACATCGATACTACGACAGTCTACAGTAACCTGCAATGCTATGTCCACTTGAGGATGGATGCTCAATCGATATCCTTCAAGTTGATCATGTTAATACTTCTACACCACAGAAAAATTTCCGAGTATGAACTGTTATTGCTCCCGTATAATGGAACGCAAGCGCACCTTTAGTGTTCCATTTACGTAGAGTGGGTTACTTAATCAGAATTTAGCAGATCAGTACGCTAAAAGCAAATCAGATTATTTCGAGTTTATACGATTCAATCCGAAAAATCCGCACACTGAAAATTATGTTTCTGTTCCAGGATGCCTTGTATTCAGGTGAACATAGCAACAATACTGCAGATACGGTAATATTTCAGTCAACGTTTAAAGGAGTATCGAGGTACAAGATGCGATGACGTACGTAAACAACAATGCAGTAAACGTGACCGAAACGGCTCACGTGCTAGACACACCAGACTTGCGGCTGGAGGTAAGATCTGGGGTGCGATTTCGTACGATAGCATGAGCACTCACGTGGTTATCCAACGAACCGTGATTACTAATTTGTACGTCAGGCTGATGATTCGAGCTGTTGTGCTTCCATCCATGAACAGCAATATAGAAAAGTTTTCCAACAAGATAACGCTCGCCTACATACTACTATTGTAACCCAACATGCCCTACAGAATGCTGACACGTTGCCTCGGTCTTCTCGATTACCAGATGTGCCTCCAACCGAGCACATATGGGACACCATCGGACGACAACTTCATCGTCATCCACAAACGGGACTAACCATGTCTTGGGCGACCAAGTGAAACAGGCATGGAACTCCATGCAAAAAACTGACATCCGCCACCGGTAAAACGCAACGCATTCCCGTTTGCACGCTTACATTCAGAATACTAAAGGTTGCATCGGTTATTTATGTATCAGCGTTTCAGACTTGCAATGACTTACCTCGCGCTTGCGTAAAGATGTGATCTTGCAATGTTAATCTCTTAAATATGTTACGTTAGCCAATGTATTCCCTAAATTTCATTACTATACATTAATTACTTTTTGTTTTTGCGGTTTCGAACTTTCATTACCGACAATTCCAAATTAAACTACGTCAACCAAGAGGGAGTAATTGCGCTGGTCAGTGTGGCCGAGAGGTTCTAGGCGCTTATGTCTGGAACCGCGCCTCCGCTACGGTCGCAAGTTCGAGTCCTGCCTCGGGCATGGATGCGTGTGATGTCCTTAGGTTAGTAAGGTTTAAGTAGTTCTAAGCTTTTGGGGACTGATGACCTCAGATGTTAAGTCCCATAGTGCTCAGTGCCATTTGAACCATTTTTGAGTAATTGCGAGAATCGAACTACGATCTTTTGCTACTGTTACAAACCGTTCTAGTTTGCATCACAAGTAAAAATATTTTATGCTATTATAATGTCATATGTCAACCACAATGGAAGGAAATTTCCTGTTAGATATGTGTTGAGGCTCTGCCAGGACAATTAAAATTGATTCATTTCTAGTAGAAGTCACATCACGTGAAAAAGCGCCTCTCACAGTGGCACCTACTGACATTACAGCGATATTTCTGGAAGGCGACCGAACTACCCATTACACATTGAAATATCAACTGTATTTCTCTGACAAGTATTTCTGTGGCACGTTTCTAAGCAAAGCAGTACTAGTATATTGATTCAGAGTTCTAGTTCGATTATTCGGGTGTTGATGTCCCATAATAAGTCCGTTCCAGATTAGTACTATGCGAGATTCGCGTGAAAAGAATAGCCCCATGGGCGGCTGCACCGTTTGTTCTCCGAAGGTTTCCATCCAGTCTTACCAGTAATCGCAAGATTGACGAGAGCAGACCAAGTCAAGACATCTTTAAAAAGCTCAAACGCAAGCCTCATATAATAAAAATGGAAAGTAAAACTAACGTGAAGGTTCTAGCTTCTGGAGAAAATAATACACATCTTCGTAACAACTTACTCATTATAGGCAGTGGTGAATTTGAAACAACGTACGGTAAAAGAAGTATTAATAGTGTCTTTGTTTCGGTAGAAAATGACTGGGAATTAACTAAAAATGAGTACAGAGATATTCACAGCATGTCAGCTAAGAAACTTGATTGGTGAAGAAAGGGCTATATGGTCACCTGGAGAAGATTATTGATTTGATTATGTCCTAGTTTGAGGCCATATTATATATTTATCACTGTGTTGACATGGTATTAGAGGTATAGCACTGCATTACCCTACTTCATTTTTAATCTCATTATTGCCGCATGGTACTTCACCACACAAAGTACTAATAAAAGGAGCTGCATCTATTATTTTATTGCGAAATTAAAACCCATCCCGACAGTGCAACGGAACAAGACGCCGAATAACCACGTTGATTTTTTATTTTTTATTTCTTCAGATTTTTTTATTTTATTTAATTAATTAATTTACTTATTTTTGGACGAGTATACAACACTAACTGGCTGTGGAACTGAACAAACTGTGCTGATATAAATAATGACAACGATACCCACTGACTTATCTTTGACGTTTATATTCACCTTTAGTGTGACGATTAACAAAGCACAGGGTCACACACTGAACGTTGCTGAAATTGCCAAAAGCATGTAGTGATTTTCATATCGCCAGTTGTGTGTGACCCTGACCCGTGTGTCATCAAAACGTAATATGAAAATTTTTAAGCCTTATTATGAATAGGTTATCAGTGTAGTATACAAAAATATAGTTTAAATATTTGTTGGAGAAAAGTTGCACTTAAATAAAAAGCTTTTACGGGCTCTTCTGCAGCCTAAGTACAACATATTTCATCCGACTTTCTATTCAGATGTGGTCATTACTATAACATGGACATAATACTGAATTAACTAACATTGTTCTCTGACTTTGTAATCATAACTTTGCGAATAGGCAAGATACTTAGCTTGTTCTCTGATTCTTTATTAATTCTATGCACTGGCCTATGGTCAAAATTATTGTATACCGTAACGCATCTTTTTGTCGTTCTATAATTTTGGTTAAAAACATAAATTTAATTGATTAAATACAATTCGTTGCCTTTACCACTTACATGAGGTGTCATTTGTCCTTTTTATGCAAACCTCAGTGTGTTCCAGTGCACATTCATGAGAGGAATATATATTTCTAACAACTAATTATTAAGAGTTC
Organism: Schistocerca gregaria; assembly: GCF_023897955.1. NCBI lineage: Eukaryota > Metazoa > Arthropoda > Insecta > Orthoptera > Acrididae > Schistocerca > Schistocerca gregaria. The sequence goes on from NW_026061771.1 coordinate 70,269, forward strand.
TGCAGTTCATGTATGAGAGAAAAAAGATCTACATAGATGTGAAATATCTGCTCGGTCCCACCAGCAGTACTTCATTGGATAGCCTTTGCGCGATATTTGAACGACCTCTAATTATGACACCTAACTAGGGGACCAGAACCAACAACCAACTAGGACAATTTTTCCACACGTCAATTATAGCTCTGAAAGGCTTAAGGGCATACTTGTTTCACAATGTAGCTACAAATGCGACCACAGTCAGCTGAGGTACGACCTCATATGGAGGCCAGCAACCAAATACAGCATGTGAGCCGCTTTAACCGACTCTAACAAAACCGATGAACCGCAGGGACGGATTTCTGATTGGAAGTGGAGGACAATGGTCCTTTGAATATATGTCCGGAAATGAAAGTTGTCCATGCAACGACAAGAAATAGTTCCGAAACAGAGACCAGACCTGCATCGCTTCCACGTCACAACATATGTTCCAAGTGGCCTCCATGTTGTGCAATGCATACTATTTCGAACGTTGCGGCCTCCGAATAGCATCAGACGCGTCGTGAACACGCAGTTGAAGGATCCACGCACCAGGGACTGTCTCAGCAAACACATTGTTTTTCAGATGCCCACTGAGGTAAGAAATCCAGGGGGTTTAAGCCCAGTGATCTAGCGGGCCATGGTGCACGACTTCACATCCAATCCAACGTCCGGAGAAGTGTTATTGCGGCCTTGAAAGTCTTTTCGGGTTCAGCTGCCGGATCCGAAAATAAACTTGACTTGATATTTCGGCGATCCAACTGTTCGCCATCTTCAGGAAACCCGGAGAGACTCTGAAGACCTATTACGCCGCGAAAGCCCACGAAATCGCATCAAGTACCTCTACGGGGAGGATATGGTGAAACTTGTACAGAAGTTAGATAAGCTTCGGAGGAAAAAATGCAGCATTTTCCTGAAGATGGCGAACAGCTGGATCGCCGAAATATCGGATCAAGTTGATTTTAGGATCCGGCTGAAAAACCCGAAGCGTCTTTCAAGACTTATTACGCGGGGAAAGCCTACGTAATCACCTCTTCGGGGAAGAGATGGTGAAACTTGTACAGAAGTTAGATAAACTTCGGAGGAAAAAACTGGCAGGATTTTCCTGAAGATGGCGAATAGATGGCTTGCCGTAAAATCGAGTTAAGTTGATTTCAGGATCCGGAGGCAAACCCGAAGAGACTTTCAAGACTTATAACGCCGGGAAAGCCTACGTAATCACATGTTATTGAGGTGTCAGGAGCTGCATGGTGAAAGTGAAGGGGCGCTGCATCATCCAGAAACAACAACTGCCTGTTGTCGCGCTGCCAAGACACACTCTCAAGCAGCTAAGGCAGAGAATTCCGTAAGAAGACCAGGTGTGTTCCTTCGTGGAGACATTATGGAGTAATAACCGGATCTACTTGTCGTTGCCAAGAATTCTTGCCAACACATTGACGCTGAACCGATGCTGATGAGACGCCTCAACCATTCCCCGAGGATTGCACGTAGTCCAAAGATGACGATCGTGTAGATTGATGATGCCAGTTTTCGTAAAGAGGTCTGATGACAGATATTCCATAACTGTGATGGTCTGGTGCTTACGACAATCGACAAAGTCCTTCCCGTAACAGAACTCCGCCGCTGATAATCTTTCCACCCGTTGCAGGTGTCATGGATAGTACCGATTGTCGAACATGATACTCATAATTCTACTTTGGTTCCATCATGTTGCTGGGCCACTTACATGGAACTTATATAAGGATTCGTCTCAGTATCCAGTAGCACCCGGTCATCCAAAACTGGTGCACGAACAGTCCGCCGCCTTCCTCCACGTTTGTCTTTCTGAATGGACCCATCATCACACAAATACTCAAAGATGGCTTTATATATTATGTGATGTGGCTGGTGTGTCCGAGGATACTTGTTTTGGTACAGGCGCGCTGCCTCTCGACCATTTCTACCTGCTTGGCCATAACAAACACCATGTAGATTTGTTCCCGATATGACTACCGGAACATTGTGTTGCTTATAGTAAGCTGCGTCAATCACACAACCGGCAACAGACAAGGAACCACGTGGTCAGAGGAAATATCATTTCTCAGCGCCATCTAGGGTGACAACGATGCGTTTTTGGACACATGCTCATAGGAATATTTTTCCTGCATTTCCAATCAGGAGTACGGCCCTGCAGTTGGTCAGTTTTATTAATGTTCACTCTTTTTATATCAGGCATTAGCTGCACCGCAGTTCAGAATCGTCTAAAAGTCCCTGAACGAAGATGCAAATGACAAACACTTAAAGGTGAAGAGGAGGAAAATAATCACAACACAAGTACTGCAACAGACTTTATCTCCAGCTGAATACTCCAGTAACTGCCCTACTCAACAAATTCAAAAACCATTGACTCCCAGATAAAGCGCAGAAGCTCAAACAATTACTGAAACTTAGTGGTAAAAAATAAATTTGAGCATTTGCGCCTAGCGACGTATTAGAAGAATTTGATGAGGTAAGTCTACTTAATTCTGCATACACTGCTGTATAACCAAATGAAACATCACCCTATTACTATTTACTAGCACAGAATTTTAAGAAATACTTGTAAACAAAGGCTAGGCCCTCCGACTGATATGATTAGGCTGGAATCGATCTAGCTCCTCATAAATATTACTGACACCGACAACTTTGTACATGGTATATTTTGAACGACAAATCATCAGCACACCAGACTCAATCGGTGTTAAGCTAATCAGTGCAGGACTTAAATACATATATAAATAAAGAACAAGTAGAGCAACGCTAACAACCGCTAAACAAACGTTAATGGTTTCCTCTCAAGGAAGGATACAAAAGCACAGAAACGTATTACCAAAAGTAATAAATTCTTTGTCCGTGCTGGTGTTCACTTGACGATAGCTAACATCAGGTGAGAAACACAATATCAATGAATTTCAAACATCGACAGCGACACCTAATGAAAGTAATCAACGAATTCTAAGTACGGAGTTCTTCAAAGAACATTGACGCAAACATCAAAACACAAAACAATTCCTAGCCACTCTCAGAGTCAATATGGACGGTGCCTTGATGGTTAACGATGAGTGTCATCAACTGGTCCTTCTTTTACTCAAACAGTACCATAAATTTCTTTTATCTTCAATTCGGTGCCTGACACACATTAATCGATCTATCTATCCTGATTTGATCAGTTTCCCGCAGAAACACGTTTCACAGGTTTCTCTGTGTTATTGTCTTAACTTACATAATCCGTGTTTCACTTCCGACCAAATAAATTCATAACGACATCCTAACACTTAAATCTTTACTCGGTGTCAACAAATTAAACATTTTTAAATATTGTTTTATTGCAATTGCCAGTCTAATTATGTATCCTCTGCACTTCTTCAGGTTTTGGCTGTCAAAATGGCAAAACCCATCTAGTGGTTTAAGTTTTTCATCTCCTATTCCGATTGCCTCAGTGCAGCCTAATGTTATCAGACTACATTTCTTTGCACTAGCTGTCTTTCCTTTGCTTAATACAGGCCTTTCATTTGAGCTAGCTACTTAGGTCAAGGATTGTATGACATTCACATGGTAGATTCCCCGCTCTGCTTATATGTGGCATGCACGACACCGACGTTCTCTGCAGTGCTCTGAAGCAAAGGATGTTTGGCCGCTGACGCAACGCATCATGGCACTCCTCCGACGCACCGACGGCCCCACGATCTTGTCTTTTTCACCTCACAGAAAACGTCAGCAGTCCGCTGGACTGTAGAACACGCATCGCACTACGTGTTCTCGCGGAACTTGATATCGGGCATGGACTATTGGCAATATCTACTAGAACAACACGAAATCGTCCGACGTAACTCTGAATACAAAACGCAGTTCGCGATCTTCTAGGCAACATGTTCCATGAGCCCCCGAAGCAGTGGGGAGTCCCAGGCTTACGTCGTTTCGCGGGATAGAACATTACTGTCAGTGATGTGACAAGTGTGTCACTTCGGCCCTATATTTCATTCCTTTCTTTTTCGTATGTGATTTTCTTTCTCGAATATTAAAATTAAATCCATAAAAAATAAAAATAATTACATGAATGTATAACCTTTCCTCCCATATGCCTCTTGATTTTTCTGTCAGGAGTAGGGATCACCGTGGCGAGGCCTCCAAGTACGACCCCTACCCATTCTTCCCTCTGAACTATACCTTTCTTTCTTTTTTTTTTTTTTAAAAAAAAGGGTCGTGTAGTGGTTATCACACTCGACTCACATTCGGGAGGACGATGGTACAAGCCCACGTTTGGCCATCTTCATTTAGGTATTGTGTGATTTCCCTAAATCGCTTCAGGCAACTGGTTCTTTTGAAAGGGCAAGGTCTGCTTTCTTCTCCAGCCTTCCCTTATATATCTTATAACCTCTTTTTAACTGCTCTTCTAAGCCCCGTAGTGTCCATGAAAAGTTGCAATGCTATAGGCAAAGTTCAAAAATTTTCTTCTTCTTGTACTCCAACTGCACATCTCTTTCCAAACATCGGCTTGGTGTCTTTTAATACTAGCACAAGTGCAGATTGGTTTAAGCTTTCTGTACTTTATCCCAGCTACTTTCATGATTCCGAAGGCCGTTTTCCAGTCTATATTGTCAAAAGCTTTATCTAAATTTATCGCTATTGTAAATGTATTTTATTTCTGCTACCTTCATAATTCCAAAGACCGTTTTCCAGTCTATATCGTCAAAAGTTTTGTATAAATTTATCAGTGTTATAAATTTAGATTTGCCTTTATTAAAATTATCTTCTATTAAAAGTCTTAGGTTGATCTTCTCGAGATCAGATTCTAAAGGATTTTCCATTCTGCTACAAATAATTTTTTTCAGTATTTTGCAACCATGATCTACAAATAGTTACTTAAGTAGTATTACGCCTGTCTCCATCTACCACATCTGGAAGTGGATTATTACATCCTTCCTAAAATCTGAGGGCATTTCACCAGTCTCAGGTATCTTGCTCAACTGGTACAATAATCTTGTCACGGCTGTTTCTCCAAAGGATCGCCGGTCACTGTGGCCGAGCTCTTCTAGGCGCTTCAGTCTGGAACCGCGTGACCACTACTGTTGCCGGTTCGAATCCTGCCTGAGGCATGGGTGTGTATGATGTCCTTAGGTGACTTAGGTTTAAGTAGTTCTAAGTTCTAGTGGAGTGCTGACCTCAGCTGTTAAAGTCCAATAGTGCTCAGAGCCATTTGAACCATCCAAAAGATCTCAATAACAATTTTAAGGGGTGTTGTTCGCTTCAGGAGCCTTTGTTCGGCATAGGTCTGTCATTATGCTGTCAAATTCTTCTCAAGTTATCATATTTTCCATCTCGTCTTGACGTACATCCTGTCCAGTTCACTAAATCTGTTTTCGAGTTCTTACCCCTATATAGCCCTTCTGTCTGTTCGTTCTACCTTTCAGTCTTCAGTCTTTCTTTCTATGCTTGGTACTGAATTGTCATCTGTGCTTTTGTTGTTCATACAGCTGTTTCTCTTTATCCATAGGTGTATTTCATTTTCCTATGGGTGATACCTATCCTTTCCTTGGTCACGTATGCTTGTACAGCTTCATATTAGTCCGTGACTATTAATGCTTACACATCTTTACTTCCCAACACGACCATTTAGAGACATCTGTAGTCCCTTTCGCCTGCTACATTAGTAGCATGTTATATTTTCTCTTTTTGTGAATTAAATTCGTAATTACTTCCACATCTACTAGCACGTGACTTATGTGTGATTCGCATTTACGTGCTTCGCAGAAATTTCACACAACCATTTTCTGACTCTTTCCCTACTGTTCCAACTTCGAACGGTACGCAGAAAAAGTGTACATATCATTCTGTGCCATCTCGTATTTCTGTCATTTCTACCTATGTAGGAGAAGGTTGGTGATCGATTTGTCTTGAAAAGATCTCGTCCCAAAGAAAAATTTAAGTGTTCTAATTATTGCTATGCCAATTTACTGATGGTATCAACGTCATTCTTTCACTAAATTTGTGATACTACAAAAGGAATTTCCTTTCTTCGAACTTCTTCTACGTCATCCATAGATCATGTCTAGGAAAGATCCCATATAGAACAGCAGTACTGCAGAAGTGAACGAGAAAGCATCATGTTTTCAGTTTCGTTACTAAATTTCTTTCATCGTCTAACAATTCTGCCAATGAAACGCAGACTCTGAATCTCCTTCCCCCTCCCCGCCCGACAAATATTTTCTACGTAATGGCCCCAGTTTAAGTTCTTCACAACGCTAATTCCTAAATAAATAGAATAATTTAGTGCTCATGTGGAGGACCTTGTATTTGTATGTTCGAAGTTATCTGTCACTTTTCGCTCCATCTACGTATCCTGTCTAAATCATTTTGCAATTGGTTTTAATCATCAGATGACCTTACTAGACACTAAAGCCATGGTCTAGGCCGCCGGCACGGTAGCACAGCGTGTTCGGTCAGAGGGATAGCTGCCCTCTGTAATAAAAAAAAACTGAGTTAATCGATCAACAACGACCTTCAACGGATGTCCTACGACGTCCGCCCCGAGCAGAAGCAACGAACAAAAGTGAACTAAATGAGATTAAAAAAAAAGGTGTAGAGTCATTGATTCATAATCAAAACGTCTTCGATCCCCGGTTTGTTCCCCGCCACCGCCTAAATTTTGATAAATAATCAGCATTGGCGGCCGAAGACTTCCGGCATAAGAAGTCAACCTCATTCTGCCAACGGCCTTGTCAAAGAGGGCGGAGTAGCTGATAGAGGTTCAGGGCACCCTCTTGTCCTAGGGGTGGGAAATTGCCCCTAAAGGCGGAAGAATCAGCAATGATCAACAACATGAGGATGCAGAAGTCAATGGAAACCACTGCATTAAAGACACGTAACGTGTATCCACAGTATATGTGGCCTGTAGTTAAACAAGTGTCATGATGATCTCTACTTTGGCAAAAGATTCCGGAATAGTCCCCTTCGGATCTCCGGGAGGGGCTTGCCAAGGGGGACGTTACCAAAAGAAAAATATTTAATAATCAACGGAAGGATAATGTTCTACGAGTCGGGGCGTGGAATGTCAGAAGCTTGAACGTGGTAGGGAAACTAGAAAATCAGAAAAGAGAAATACAAAGGCTCAATCTAGATATAGTAGGGTGAAGTGGAAGGAGGACAAGGATTTCTTGTCAGATGATTATCGGGTAAAATCAACAAAAGCCGAAAATGGTATAACAGGAGTAAGATTCGTTACGAATAGGAAGGTAGGGCAGAGGATCGATTACCGTGAAAAGTACAGTGAAGGGGTTGTTTTAATCAGAATCGACAGCAGACCAACACCGACAACGATTGTTCAGGTATACATGCCGACGTCGCAAGCAGAAAGAGGAACAGATAGAGAAAGCGTATGAGGATCTAGAAAGGGTAATGCAGTATGTAAAGGGGGATGAAAATCTAATAGTCATGGGCGACTGGAATGCAGTTGTAGGGGAAGTAGTAGAAGAAAAGGTTACAGGAGAATATGGGCTTGGGACAAGGAATGAAAGAGGAGAAAGAGTAATTGAGTTCTGTAACAAGTTTCAGCTAGTAATAGCGAATACCCTGTTCAAGAATCACAAGAGGAGGAGCTATACTTGGAAAAGGCTGGGAGACATGGGAAGATTTCAATTAGATTATATCATGGTCAGACAGAGATTCCGAAATCAGATACTGGATTGTAAGGCGTACCCAGGAGCAGATATAGACTCAGATCACAATGTAGTAGTGATGAAGAATAGGCTGAAGTTCAAGACATTTGCCAGGAAGAATCAATACGCAAAGAAGTGGGATACGGAAGTTCTAAGGAATGACGAGATACGTTTGAATTTCTCTAGCGCTATAGATACAGCAATAAGGAATAGCGCAGTAGGCATTACAGTTGAGGAGGAATGGACATCTCTAAAAAGGACCATCACAGAAGTTGGGAAGGAAAACATAGGTACAAAGAAGGTAGCTGCGAAGAAACCATGGGTAACAGAAGAAATACTTCATTTGATTGATGAAAGGAGGAAGTACAAACATGTTCCGGGGAAATCAGGAATACAGAAATACAAGTCGCTGAGGATTGAAATAAATAGGAAGTGCAGGGAAGCTAAGACGAAATGGCAGCAGGAAAAATATGAAGACATCGAAAAAGATATGATTGTCGGAAGAACAGACTCAGTACACAGGAAAGTCAAAACAACCTTTGGTGACATTAAAAACAACGGTGGTAACATTAAGAGTGCAACGGGAATTCCACTGTTAAAGGCAGAGGACAGAGCAGATAGGTGGAAAGAATACATTGAAAGCCTCTATAAGGGTGAAGATTTGTCTGATGTGATAGAAGAAGAAACAGGAGTCGATTTAGAAGGGATAGGGGATCCAGTATTAGAATCAGAATTTAAAAGAGCTTAGGAGGACTTACGGTCAAATAAGGCAGAAGGGATGAATAACATCCCATCAGAAGTTCTAAAATCATTAGGCGAAGTGACAACAAGACGACTGTTCACGTTGGTGTGTAGAATATAAGAGTCTGGCGACATACCATCTGACTTTCGGAAAAGCATCATCTACACAATTCCGAAGACGGCAAGAGCTGACAAGTGCGAGAGTTATCGCACAATCAGCTTAACAGCTCATGCATCGAAGCTGCTTACAACAATAATATACAGAAGGATGGAAAAGATAATTGAGAATGCGCTAAGTGACGACCAGTTTGGCTTTAGGAAAAGTAAATGCACGAGAGAGGCAATTCTGACGATATGGCAAATAATGGAAGCAAGGCTAATGAAAAATCAAGACACTTTCATAGGATTTGTCGACCTGGAAAAAGCGTTCGACTATATAAATTTATGCAAGCTGTTCTAGATTCTGAAAAAAAGTATGGGTAAGCTATAGGGAGAGACGGGTCATATACAATATGTACAACAACCAAGAGGGAATAATAAGAGTGGACGATCAAGAACGAAGTGCTCGTATTAAGAGGGTTGTAAGACAAGGCTGTAGCCTTTCGCCCCTACTCTTCAATCTGTACATCGAGGAAGCAATGATGGAAATAAAAGAAAGGTTCAGGATTGGAATTAAAATACAAGGTGAAAGGATATCAATGATACGATTCGCTGATGACATTGCTATCCTGATTGAAAGTAAAGAAGAATTAAATGATCTGCTGAACGGAACGAACAGTCTAATCAGTACACAGTATGGCTTGAGAGTAAATCGGAGAAAGACGAAGGTAATGAGAAGTAGTAGAAATGAGAACAGCGAGAAACTTAACATCATGATTGATGGTCACTAAGTCAATGAAGTTAAGGAATTCTGCTACCTAGGCAGTAAAATAACCAATGACGGACGGAGCAAGGAAGACATCGAAAGCAGACTCGCTATGGCAAAAAAGGCTTTCTGGCCAAGGGAAGTCTACTAATATCAAATGCCGATCTTAATTTGGGGAAGAAATTTCTGAGGATGTACGTCTGGAGTACAGCATTGTATGGTAGTGAAACATGGACTGTGGGAAAACCGGAACAGAAGAGAATCGAAGCCTTTGAGATGTGGTGCTATATATGAATGTTGAAAATTAGGTCGACTGATAAGGTAAGGAATGAGGAGGTTCTACGCATAATCGGAGAGGAAAGGAATATGTGGAAAACACTGATAAGGAGAAGGGACAGGATGATAGGACATCTTCTAAGACATGAGTGAATGACTTCCATGGTACTAGAGAGAGCTGTAGAGGGCAAAAACAGTAGAGGAAGACAGAGATTGGAATACGTCAAGCAAATAATTGAGGACGTAGGTTGCAAGTGCTACTGACCAAAAAAAAAAAAAAGAAAAAAAAGCAGACAGCATCATCCGGAAGCAATGTGACAGGTATGTTCTCATTGTCTCCTAATTAGGTAATATAGTTTAGGAACAGCAGACGTCCTAAATCACTTTCTTGGATAGCCGCAGACCTCCCTTCTGTTTTACTCAATGACTTTCCATCGACTACCATTAACTCCTATCTTTGTGACAGGAAAAATCATATGGTATCCAAAGTCTCCACTAGACCTCCATTGTTTGCCTATTCTATCTTCAGCAGCTTTCTCCATTTCTTCTCTTCTACCCTTTAATCATCTGTTGTATTTTCATCATCTGTTGTATTCTCATTCCCTAATACTCCCTTTGAAACACTCAAAAGTTACTGATGCTTTTAGTTTATCCAAGTCTCATCTCTTTAACATCCTACCTTTTTCGTACTTCTTGTCTTAACCTACAGTTCATAACCAATAAATTGAACTTTTAAATCTGGTTTAGAAATCGCTATCTTAGTACTACATAACCTACATGAACCCTTCCAGTTGTGCAAGTCCCTTCGACGCATACAGCAATGACGAATCTATACTCCAAGGGGCAATTGACTCGTCAGTCTCTTCTTGGTGTGCGGAGCTAGTTTGCACTTAAACTTGTACTACTGTGGTGAGTGTTGGCTTCATGTCTATTCTGGTTACTGTAATGAGTTCCTGATTAGCTCATAGTACCTTACCCCCAATTATATTTTCTTGCCTATTATTAGATCTACTCCCACATTTCCTCTAATTGATTTTATATCGCTTATCCTCTACCCCCTTGTTGTTCCTGCCATTGCACTTGTGTAATTTTCATTATTTTTAGTCTCAACACATCCATTGGCCTTTTTTCGATGTTGTTTGCAGTACCGCAGAGCACGGTCATGTGTGCCGAGTTACAAAATCAGGTCACTTATTCATTAAGATGTCTCTGCAACTGATGAAAGGGTCCATCTAGACGTACCACAGAGATATACTGATTATTATTTCTTCGAGTCCGTAATTGTTACAAATTGTCAAACTTTCCCTCATATAATTTGATGACTGGTAAGGACAAATAGCGGAATGAATAAGCTCTTCAGCAAACAGAGACCGACAATTTTAAGAATGGTAACAGAAATAAACTACAAAATGGTGTCTTGATGATTGAAAGGAGTTGAGCACTAGAAAGTAACAATTTCTTCTGATCGTGTAAAAGAAGTTGCTGACAGCTTGTCTTGCTCAATATGTAGTTCAAGGAAAAAATGGGAGAAAGTTTAAGTCTGAAGGACCTCAGAGTTAAATAGTCTCCAAACACACGCATAATTATGAGCCGAGATACCAGCGTTCGGGAGAACCACAGCGTCTATAAGAAAACTCTCTGTGTAGCCAGGACTACTGGCAGCTCTACGTAGCTCTGGAAGGCATCGATCCAAGGTAGGCTAGCTGGCTGCTATGTCCAAGGTCTTCGTTTGAACTGCAGAATGACAGGGTCACTCTCAATGAAGACCTGCAGCTGCGATTAGCGTCCACGTGGAAACCTTGAGCTTATCATGCCAGAAAACTTCAGAAGCCAAAAGACACAGTTTACGTAAGTGGCTTAGATAGTCATAGAACAAACTGGATTGCATCTAAACTGATGGTAGTGGTCTGTTGCTAGAAGAATTGATGGAACAAAGTAATACATGACATCTACTACAATATGAGCAATACTGGACAACGAGACTACATGACTGACAACAGTTTTGTCAGAAGCAACATCCAATATAGCTGTGCAAAAAATGTATATCATGCTCATGCAGAAACTCAATGTAGGACCACTCCAGTTCAGGTCTTCACGATAGTAAAAACCGTTATCGAATGCTATCCAAGATGATTCAGCTTTAAAAAAGGCCAGACAGGCCGATTTCGTCATGTAATTAGACAAGACAGTTAATGGCACAAAAACCGTACCTGAAAGCTACACACCTTTACTATAAATTCTCCATGACGTGTCAAAAAAGTACATTCCTAGAGGCTATATACATAACTTCGTATCAGGATTACCTGATGGCACCAAAAACATATTAGTAAAGTATGAAGAATTCTTGTCAAAATATTATTTCAATGACGAGACAACAGGTTGTGGCAAAATTGTTATGACTGCACTGAGTGAAACAAAGGAAAATTAATGGTTCGAAACCTTGGAGAAAATGGACATGACATAACTGCAAAACAGCATAGAATGTGTTCAGAAAGCTCATTTTCGACAGAAAATAAAATAATGAAATAGGTGGAAAACATCTAATCAAACTTCGCACCAACTACTGCTGAATGGCACGTCGAACAAAAATGTGAGAAAATGGAATTGCAATCTGATATCCACACAGACATCCAGTTCACCTCTTCTTCCACATGAGAGTACAATGTCAATGAAGAACATCTACATCTACATGGATACTCTGCAAATCACATTTAAGTGCCTGGCAGAGATTTCACCGAACCACCTTCACTACATTATTCCAACCCCGTAAAGCGCGAGGAAGGAACGAAGACTTATATCTTTCCCTACGAACTCTGATCCCCCATGTTTTATCATGACGATCGTTTCTCCCTATGTAGGTTGGTGTGAACAAAATAGTTTGGAATTCCGAGGAGAAAGTTTCTGAGAGGAATTTCTTGAGAAGATTCCGCCGCAACGAAAAACTACTTTGTCTGAATGATGTCCATCCCAAGTCTTTATAATTTCAATGATACCCTCTCCACTATTTCGCGATAGAAGAAAACGTGCTGTCCTTTGAACTGTTTCGATGTACTCCTCCAATCCTATCTGGTAAGGATTCCACACCGCACAGCAGTATTCTAAAAGAGGACGGACAAGCGTAGTATAGGCAGTCTCCTTAGTAGATCTGCTACATCTTCTAAGTGTCCTGCCAATCCATTATGGCTGTGTGACAGTAGACAGTTCCTTCGTGGTAATTCATAATGTTTGAACACAACATACGTTCAAAAATGCTGCAGGGCATCAACCTTAATAATACGGTCAGCAAATTCGTGAGATACTCCTAACACCATTCTTGAATACTGATGCACGCTGTGCAACTTTACAGTCTTTGGGCTCGGATTTTTCGTCGAGGAAGCAGTTGTATATTATGGTTAATTATGGAGCTTCAGTATACTCTGAAACGAAACTAATTGGTATAAATTTTGGACAAGAAGACTTGCTTTTATTATGCGATTTAAGTTGCTTCACTATTCCGAGGATATTTACATCTACGTTACTCATGTCGTCAGTTGTTATTGATTCGAATTCTGGAATATTTACTTCGTCATCTTTTACGAAGGCATAGAGGAAGGCTGTGTTTAGTAACTCTGCTTTGGCAGCATTGTCTTCGATAGAATCTCCATTTCTATCTTGCAGAGTATGCATTGATTGTGTCTTGCCGCTAGCATACTTTACATATGCACAGAATTTCTTTGATTTTCTGTCAGGTTTCGAGACAAAGTTTCGTTGTGGAAACTATTATAAGCATGTCGCATTGTCGTCCCATCTAAATTTCGAGTTCCTGTAAAAGATCGCCAATCAGGGGGATTATGCGTCTGTTTAAATTGGGATGTCTGTTTCGTTGTTTCTACAACAGCGTTTTGACCCGTTTTATGTACCAAGTAGGGCGTGCTCTGTCGTTTGTTAATTTATTTGGTACCAATCTCTCAATTGCTGCAAATACTATTTCTCTGAATTCCAACCACATGTGAGATACACCTATATTGTTAATTTGGTAGAATTGTGTCGCAGGAAGGCGTCAAGAGAATTTTTATCTGCTTTTTGAATAGATACATTTATCGTTCAGTTTTGGAGGATTTTGGGGTTACATTATTCAGTCCCGCTACGACAACCATGTGTTCACTAACTTATTAACTTAGGAATATTTGTTGCTAAGAGGTCAAGTGTGTTTTCACAACCGTTTGCTATTCGTCTGGGCTCAGGAACTAACTGCTCGAAATAATTTTCAGATAATTCGTTTAGCACAATTTCGGATGATGTTTTATGCGTACCTCCGCAATTAAATAAGCATTTTCAGCGACACACCGAAGGTAAATTAAAGTCACCACAAACGATAATCGCGTGAGTCGGGTTCGTGTTTGAAATGAAAGTCAAGTTTTCTTTCATCCTTTCATTAACTGTGTCATCTAAAATGGGAGGTCAGTAAATGGATACAATTATTATTTTACTCTGGTTGGTAACAATGACCTCTGCGCATACAAGGTTTTGATGACGTGTGTGTGGCACAGAAAAAGCATCACTGAGCGAATGTCAAACACTGGGTGTTAAGCCTATTTAACAACTGCCAACAAACACCTAAAATCCCTAAATTGCGAAGGAAGTCCAACGTAATAACAGACAAAGCCATTAAAAGTAGCAGCCTCACCAAGCAACTATCGGGCCATATACCTTTTCTGTCACCTTTTCAAACTGAATGAAAGGCTGATTCTTAATGTAATCAGTAACGTCATTGATTCAAAGTTAACCTCGCCGCAAGATGGCTTCGGCCCAGCTAAATCGTGTACTGGCCAGGTCTGGGCACTCACAGAGCTGTTAGAGGAGGAATATTTAATCCCTGGCTTTTCTCCGGTCGATCAAGTTCCACCTGCGGTACACTAAACCAACGAAAACTATTACTCAAAATCTATGATACTACTACGGACCGTCTACTAATAAATGTTACAAAATTGTTGCTGCAGAGCCGACAGTTCTACATCACTCTCGAAGGGAAAAATAGTCGCTGGAGGACACATAAAAACGGCCTTCTTCAAGCACCCATCCTGTTCAATACGTTTACGAACGGTTGGCCAGTACTCAAAAATAGGAAACCTTATACCTTTGCTAATGATCTGAGTATTACGACGCAAGTAAGAACCTTTGAGAGAGTAGAGATAAAGTTGGAGAATTTCCTAGAAGCTATGTTAACACAGTACGAAGGCCACTTTCTTAAAAGAAATTCCACAAATGTGAAAGCTTTTAACCAGCACACACGCCTAGCAAATAGAATGGTGAGCGTCAAATGGAATAGGTCTATCCTTGTGCACACAAACCAGACGGCATACTTCGGACTGACGCTTGACAGGTAAAAAAAAAAAAAAATAATGTAACTGCAAGGAACCATATCTTTAGAGACCTAGCTGGTTGTAAGTAGGCGCCAAATCTGCTGTTCTTAGAACAACCACTTTAGCACCTTGCTTTTCCGTGGACGAGTATGCGTTCTCAGTCTGTTCCATGTCGGCGCACAGAAAAAAGATCGACGTAACGCTTAACGAAACCTGTGAGCTGTCCACGGGATGCATGAAGCCCACGCTGCGGGAAAAGCTCTACTAAACGTCTGGTTTCAGCAGTCTCATGGCCCGCACGGGAGCTAATAAAGATAACGAGCAATACAAAAAGAGTTTTGATGATCGTCATGCACTATATGGTAGCCTTTATGGTTTAACAATATTAAAATCAAGATATCGGTTCCTTAATTGCACTATGGATAAACCTCCCGTCGGATAATCTGCTTCAGAATATCCACCAAACGGTGTTGAGCTGAACCAAAAGTCATGAAAAATGATAAACCATATCAGAACTGGTGTAGCCCATGTAAAATTTAATCTGTAAATTGGTGACCTATGACAATGTCCAAATGGCCAAATGACAATAACTGCGACTATGGTGAAACGCCAAACATAGAACATCTCCGAAATTATTGACCTCCAAGTTGCTCACTAGAAAACCACTGGCTTAGCAAACGTGAAGTTTTTACTTATTTGGATCGAAAACGTGACAGCTCAGGTTACGAAAAAGTAAAATTAAGTCATGAAAGAAATGTGAAGAGTTCCAATAACTTTTATCCAGGACACCATCTGCAGCTATTTGTTAGACACCAATAGGTGTCAGCCAAGATGAAACTAGGCTAATATAAGCTAAAATAGAAGACCGTGAGAAATTATTCTGTCTATGTGTAGCTGAAAGGTGAAGAAATCTATCTGTTGGCAGAAAAGAAAGTACCATTCGTCCTGGGTGTTGTGTGCTGACTTTAGATTAGTTAGGTTTAAGTAATTCTAAGTTCTACGGGACTAATTACCGTAGATGTTAAGTCCCATAGTGCGCTGAGCCATTTGAACCATTTGGACCATTCGTCCAGGTATTTACAGTTATGTGCCGAACTGTGTGTAGACAATTTCATGAAATCCGGGAGCTCTTTGTTGAGAATGTAGACGTCCGCCATTACTTCTCCGGAAGTTTGTAAAATGTTTTCTTGCGATCAAATCAACATTCGAGTCATGAAATATTCCACGGATTAGTAAAAAAATTGTTGGAGGCTCATGCAGTTTCCGTGTGTAGCACTGGTTCCGTCAGTATGTGTTTAGGGTTTTTCGTACTTTGTCTGTAAAGAGGTAAACTTACGCGTTCTGGCCCTAGATGGGCCAATCGAGGCCGATCGGCGGTGTGGTCGCCCTGTGTTAATGGCGTCATCGGATGCGGTGTGGAGGATCGTGTCGCCTGCACGCCGTTCTCCATGACGTTGCTACGTTTCCTGGCCTTGGAATTACTCCAAATCGGTCGAACAGCTCCTCAGTTAGGCTCGTTAGGCTCGGTCTACCCATACCAGCACCCCATCACTTGCGTCGTGCCTTATAGCCGTCAACTGCGCCGACGACGCAGCTAAGGAGACAGACACTTTGTTAATAGGGCGGTGTTACCACCTACAACAGTATTTAACAGCACAGTGGTAATCAAACCAACACCATTATAGAAGAGCACAGTGGTGATTAAACGAATTCCCTTATAGGAGGAAAAGCTTTACACACATTTCCATTAAATTTTCTTATGGAGGAGATCCACCGTTTCCAGATTTAATTCACATCCAGTGAATTATTTAGTGACTTGTGTAATGAGTCTAATTGACAGCTTCGAATTGCCTGGTGAGCTTAAAATAGGGTTAGTTAATTACTTTATCTTCTGTTAGTTGTGACAAATCCGTTAAATTTACATTTATAATTTACGGCTGTCGTTACACAAACCTTGACGAAAATTAATGGCAAAAAACTTGTTCTATTTACAGGACGCTTCCATGTTTCTAAGCTCTTTTTTGGCTAATTACAGTTAATTAAAAGCTTGAGAAGCACCCTCATCTCTTCGCGGCCTCTTTTTTCATCAGAGACTGGAACAATGTTTACAAAGGCGTAATCTCTAGCTGGCGAAAACATAAAATCCTCGTTTGCCTTTTAATTAAGGACGAGTCGTTTCAAGCTAAATATGTATTATGGCGGCGGCCTCGGTGTGTGTGGACAACGCCGAGAAAGCCGTGCATCGTTTTGCTTTGCTTGTCTTCTAATCAGTGCAGAAGCTATTATTGCATTGATGGATAGGATGCCACAAAGCGCTTTTAAATAAATAGTGTCACTATGATCAATCACATTTTCTCAAAGAAAAACGTGACCTTGCAGCAAACGGTATAATGGACGTACATGGAGGTGCTGAAAAATGATTTTCTTTGAATTTTTAAATGTGTGCGAATTGCTAAGGGACCAAATTGCTGAGGTCAGTGGTCTCTAGACTTACACACTACTCAACCTAACTTACGCTAAGAACGATACACACGCCCATGCCCGAGGGAGGACTCGAACCTCCGACGAGAGGGGCCGTGCAGTCCGTGGCATGATGCCTCAAACCACGCGGTCAGTTCTTCTTTGCACATAATATTTTCGTCTTCTTCAACGAGAGTTACAAAAATGAGGCCTTCATTTTTTCAGATTTTTTATTCTATTCAATATTCAGGACATGCACTCATCTAACCGGTTAGTTTGTACATTGCGTACAAATTGCACAATATACCACTTGCTACACTGGATTCTACAACAAATGCTTACCAGACATCGACTATAACACGAAGCCACCAAAGCCGATGTAACACCGAAATGCTTAATCCGTGTAACTTACTACCATTTCGTAGCAACGTTGAAAGAAGTAAAGAGGTGTTTCCCTTCAATCCAGAAAATGAATGGAAAAGATCATGGAGTAGAAGCACAATGAAGAACAGAAAACTGGTCACTGACCCAAGCATACCAACACAGGGCTTTAAGCTTCCCAGAAGACTGTGAACTACGCTGAACCGTGCGCGCACGGGTGTTGGAAGATGTAGGAAGATTATGGCGACATGGAGCCAAGCGATGGACCCTCAGTACGAGTGTGGACTCAACCAATCAATGGCCCACATGATCGAGTGTGCTGTGCATGGTTTTAATAGTGAACTGGAGGATATACATATAACTGGGGGATATACATAAAACTGGATGATATACATAACCTCACGGACAATTCCATTAAATTGCTTAAAAATATAGCATATTGTATAAAATTTTGTATTTTGTATTACGTAATTAAGTAATGCTGAATGTCTCATCTTAATGCATTAATTTCCCAATTTAACAGTTCACCTTGTAAATGCTGATTTAGTAAATAAATAAATAAACGTTGAAAATAAGAGAGACCTACACGAATGCGCATTTTTTCTATTTTTTTTTTTACCTGTAAGAGCAAAATAAACTTGTAAGAACAAGCGATGATATATTGAATAAATCCCAACTTTTCGCATGGCAACATCACGAGACCCGTACAAGGGGCACTAACCTTCAAGATAATTATTAGTATCCTGCTGCTCAACACAAGGACGAAAGTAATTGTAACGTTATTTGTCACTGGCAAATAAATAGCCTCGATGAAATTTGGACTATGCAGTGTGGCGTTGAATAAAAGTGTTCAAAATATGCTGTGACACGAAGATATGTGACACCTTCTTTCAAAGACAACAACTATACTGAAGTCACCGCGATGCACGATGGTCTCCCAAGCATTAAAGTTCGTAATATGGCTTTTAGTAGGATGTATGATCACCACCGTGGACAGTACAAGGCAGGACACTATATTTAGTCAGGTGCCTGATGGTGACGAACCGCAGTGCATGCTATGCAACGGGCTGCCAAGCTGGCTGCAACGTCGGTAAGGAACTCTTGTACTAGGGCGTTCCATACCCGCATAAGGGAGGCTGACAACTGTTGGATGCCTGCTTCTGCATGTGGAGGTTGTGCAATGCCTCTTCCCGGAAACGCAGACCACATGTGCAAATCATCAGGTAAAAATGAAGTGATATCAAGTGTTCCCCAGGGAAGCGTCCTGGGACCTCTGCTGTTCCTGATCTATATAAATGACCTGGGTGACAATCTGAGCAGTTCTCTGAGGTTGTTCGCAGATGATGCTGTAATTTACCGTCTAGTAAGGTCATCCGAAGACCAGTATCAGTTGCAAAGCGATTTAGAAAAGATTGCTGTATGGTGTGGCAGGTGGTAGTTGACGCTAAATAACGAAAAGTGTGAGGTTATCCACATGAGTTCCAAAAGAAATCCGTTGGAATTCGATTACTCGATAAATAGTAAAATTCTCAAGGCTGTCAATTCAACTAAGTACCTGGGTGTTACAATTACGAACGACTTCAGTTGGTAAGACCACATAGATAATACTGTGAGGAAGGCGAGCCAAAAGTTGCGTTTCATTGGCAGGACACTTAGAAGATGCAACAAGTCCACTAAAGACACAGCTTACACTACAATCGTTCGTCTTCTGTTAGAATATTGCTGCGCGGTGTGGGATCCTTACCAGGTGGGATTGACGGAGGACATCGAAAGGGAGCAAGAAAGGGCAACTCGTTTTGTATTATCACGTAATAGGGGAGAGAGTGTGGCAGATATGATACGCGAATTGGGATGGAAGTAATTACAGCAAAGACGTTTTTCGTCGTGGCGAGATCTTTTTACGAAATTTCAGTCACCAACTTTCTCTTCCGAATGCGAAAATATTTTGTTGAGCCCAACCTACATAGGTAGGAATGATCATCAAAATAAAATAATAGAAATCAGCTCTCGAACAGAAAGGTTTATGTGTTCGTTTTTCCCGCGTGCTGTTAGGGAGTGGAATAGTAGAGAGATAGTATGATTGTGGTTCGATGAACCCTCTGCCAAGCACTTAAATGTGAATTGCAGAGTAGGCATGTATATATCGATGTAGATGTAGAAGTGCTAGATGGGATTTAAACTGGGGTTGGGGCACCTCAGTCCATGCGCCGGATATCCTCTCGTTCCAATAGCTTGTCCGCCTACAATGTTGGATAATGTCGCGCACCGTCATTTCATAAAACTAACCCAGGCCCGAATGCACCTCTGAAAAGTCGCACATGGCGAATCAGTAGACTGTCACAATATCGCTGATCATTGAGTGTACCTTGTTCAAGTATTCGATGGTGAGTATGCCGATGAAGAATTATGACTCCCCACACCACGACACTTGGACCCCAAAACGATCGTTTCCGACAGTGCTCCTTTGTGGTGTACGTGTTCTCACATCTCGCCACGTGATTGCATACTCAGCATTGTCGATCGTGGCGAGTTTGGTGAGCCTGGTGCTCCGGCAGGGGGAGCTGGCCAACGTCCCCGTGACACTACAGTCCTCTTCCATGTGTATCTTGTCAGGGATGCATTAGACTCTAACTTCATTTATACGGATGACAATGTAACACCGAATGACAAGAAGCAGATGGAGCAGGTCTTGGGACGGTAGGACATTCGGCGAACTGACTGACTTGCCCGTTCTGTCAACTTAAATCCCATCGAGTTCCATCCGGAAGCGTTGGGAGCGCGTATTGTAGCACGTCAGAGTGCACCAATACCGATTCAGCACTTTTGAGTGGCCCTTGTGAGGGTATGGAACGCCCTTCCATGTGAATTCCTTACCAGGCTTGTGGAGAGCATAAAAGCATGTTCACGAGGATGCTTTGTCGTCTGTGGTTGTAGAATATCCTAAAATTATCTATATGAAACCTCGTAGAGGGGCCAGCAGGCGCTTAGCTGTAGTTGTTCTTATGGACTTGTGTCCGAAGAGTGGTGTGATACAACACTTCACGATAGTCTATTTTGTGCTAGTCTCCTCTTGTTTGCGCAGCGAGTGCTGCGTATACACATATGAACCCTTTCACTGTGTTGAAATCAACGAGCGAGATGGTGCAGTGCTAGTAGACTCGACACGCATCTGGGAGGACGACGGCTCAAATCTCCATTCGCCGATCCAAATATACTTCATGTGTGAACACCCTAAAGTGCTCCAGGCAAACACCAGAATGGTTCCTTTGCAAAGGGCACGACAGAATTCCGTAGTCTTATTCTCGTAATACAAGCTTCTTCTTCGTATACATTCACCAAAATTTTGAAGGGAAATTAGAACCTAATGTTCTTTCCTTGTGTTCAGGTCTTGGTTTCCCATTACTAAATTGGCGATTCCTTGATGCCTCAGATGGAACTTCTCTTTCAGTCAAGTAGTGCCACAAATTCTTTTTCATCCGTTTGTATTCAATACGTGCTCATTAGTTAGTCGATCTACCCACTGAAGATCCTGCACCTGTAACAAGTATATTTGTGGTCAGAGTTTGTAAATTTATCTTTTTCATACAAACGTTTCTTGCTTGTACCTGACGAAATTGTTCATCCGGCCTGATTCAGCCTTACTCATTTACTTGTTCTGCAAAAACGGAGTTATTACTTTTTGTGTCTCACGTACTAATCAAGTTTCACGATTATCACGTGATGTAATTCTGCTACAGCTCATTACCCTTGTTTTGTTGCTGCTTAAATTATAATCTCATTTCAAAACTCTTTCCACTTAGATTAACTGCCCTGGCAAGTTCTTCGCCATCTCTCACAAAGTTAGAATGTCATGTGTGCTAATATACAGAAAAACGCGATTCAGTATGGATACAGATTTGTAATTCGCTAAAGAGAGAACTTTTGTAGTGGCTGTAAACTTAAGAATCCTTACTTTTCCGGTGTTTCTTTACTCCTTAATCCTGCTCTTCTCCTCACACCTACATGACAAATAGAATGTTAAATTTCGATTCTCATTGTGAAATGTCCCCTTCGAAAAATTATACAACACTGTGCTTAAACTGACACACAATATATTTAGAGCAACGCAATCTGACTTTCAGTAATCGCTACAAAGAATAGCCCTGTAACATTAACCTATACATTTCACAAATCACTTACCTCACAAAAATCTTGGTTACTCGAACTACTCCAATAAAGCGAGCGCCACTACTGCCAGCTAAATAAAAGATTCAAACTACGGAAGGCACTAACTACTGATAGGCATAGTTAGCAAATGAAAGATTTTAATAGAGAACAAACAATGTATTTACCTTCATTTCATCAAAAGTCATAATACATATAGCAGTTCATGATATCCAGTCTTATAAATTTCAAAACTCCGCCATCTCTCTCCCCACATCCACCACTCTTGGCGGCTCACCTGCAACTGTGCAACTCTAGGCGCTGTTAACATCTAGCTGCCCCACACTACAATGGCAGACAACAATGCCAACTAGCCACAGACTGCACACAGCACAGCCAGTGATTTTCATACAGAGCGCTACGTGGAGATACCAATATAAAAAACCTAAACAGCCTACTTAGAATTCTCCAGATGGCAAGGTAGCTTCATGGAATTAGGTGAATTGGTTTGAAAATGCATGGTAAATACGGATACCATACCGTTGTACAATAGTTTCAGTAGTTCCTTTACATCTATATGTACATCTACATTTACACTCCGAAAGCCACCCAATGGTATGTGGCGGAGGGCACTTTACGTGCCACTGTCATTACCTCCCTTTCCTGTTCCAGTCGCGTACGGTCTGCGGGAAGAACGACAGCCGGGAAGCCTCCGCGTGCGCTCGAATCTCTCTCATTTTACGTTCGTGATCTCCTCGGGAGGTATAAGCAGGGGGAGCAATATAGTCTATACCTCATTGAGAAACGCACCCTCTCGGTAACTGGACAGCAAGCTACATCGCGTTGCAGAGCGCCTATCTTGCAGAGTCTGCCACTTGAGTTTGCTAAACATCTCCGTAACGCTATCACGCTTACCAAATAACCCTCTGACGAGACACATGGTTCTTCGGATCTTCTCTATGTCCTCTGTCAACCCGACCTGGTACGGATCCCACACTGATAAGCAATACTCAAGTATAGGGAGAACTAGCGTTTTGTAAGCTACCTCCTTGGTTGATGGACTAAATTTTCTAAAGAGTCTCCCAATGAATCTCAACCTGGCACCTGCATTACCGACAATTAATTTTATATGATCATTCCACTTCAAATCGTTCCGTACGCATACTCCCAAATATTTTACAGAAGTAACTGCTACCTGTGTGTATTCTGTTTCATATAATCATACAGTAAATGAACCTTCTTTCTAAGTATTCGCAATACATTACATTTGTCTATGTTAAGGATCAGTTGCCACTTCCTGCACCAAGTGCGAATCCACTGCAGATCTTCCTGCATTCGCTGCAATTTTCTAATGCTGCAACTTCTCTGGATACTACAGCATCATCCACGAAAAGCCTCATGGAACTTTCGACACTATCTGCTGTGTCACTTATATATATTGTGAAAAGCAATGGTTCCATAACACTCCCCTGTGGCACTCCAGAGGTTACTTTAACGCCTGTAGTCATCTCTCCAGTTTGGTCATAAACGCAAAATAGAAATGTACGTGTAGTGTTCGTGTCATAATGACGTGAAATAAATATGACTACTCTAAAATAAAATATTTCTTCGTTTTGTGTTATACATTATCGCAATTGTGGTGCATGACGTCGTGTCCAACGGTGAAAAGAGGTGGGCGAAAGAGTGGTACGGCCAGTGTCATCGTAGGAAAGTTGCACAGGAGCAGATATGGTTAACGAACAATATAACACGTCGATCAGAAGATTTACTTAAACCGTCATTCTCCAGATGCATGAAGACTCAATGCAAGTGATGCAGCAACCAACAGATTCCAGATATCGATGTCACGAGGAAGATACACTAGGTTACATCTCGAGTACGCTGAGCGGCCGCTGCGGGCAGTCCTAAACTGAGGAGGCAGAGGGCGCTGATGGTGTGGCTTATTGGGCACACGGACCATTGGGTCTGCCGGATCTTACGTGACCACTATCGGCACTGCACGGAAAGGAGCAATTCCTTTGCCAACCGTGATACGTCAGTATGGTGATATCAATAGACGGTATCAAGTCATTAATGGGGTTTTTGTTCCAAATTACTCCAAACAACCAGTAAAACCTCTGATTTCCCAACATTTGCTTTCTTCGTGTTATTTCCAAGCACTTACTTAGCACTTCTCCAGTATCTAAATCGATATCGTTTCTATTCCTGTTCAACTGTAACACTATGCTCATTACATAACTGTACTGAATTGGAAGAATTAATACATTATTCAAACTTCTTAGGTTTTGAATATCAAGGCAGAAATGCATCTGAAACCAACTTTTATGACGACAGTTATGATAGTGCACAGCCTATACAAAATTATGTTCCTTTTTTTTCCAAAAGTGGAAATACTGAATGGCAGTTACAGGGTGTTTCAAAAATGACCGGTATGTTTTAAACGGCAATACAAACAAAACGAGCAGCGATAGAAATACACCGTTTGTTGCAATATGCTTGGGATTACAGTACATTTTCAGGCAGACAAACTTTCGAACTTACAGTAGTTACAATTGTCAACAACAGATGGCGCTGCGGTCTGGGAAACTCTATAGTACGATATTTTCCACATATCCACCGTGCGTAGCAATAATATGGCGTAGTCTCTGAATGAAATTACCCGAAACCTTTGACAACGTGTCTGGCGGAATGGCTTCACATGCAGATGAGATGTACTGCTTCAGCTGTTCAATTGTTTCTGGATTCTGGCGGTACACCTGGTCTTTCAAGTGTCCCCACAGATAAAAGTCACAGGGGCTCATGTCTGGCGAATAGGGAGGCCAATCCAAGCCGCCTCCTGTATGTTTCGGATAGCCCAAAGCAATCACACGATCATCGAAATATTCATTCAGGAAGTTAAAGACGTCGGCCGTGCGATGTGGCCGGGCACCATCTTGCATAAACCACAAGGTGTTCGCAGTGTCGTCTAGGGCAGTTTGTACCGCCACAAATTCACGAAGAATGTCCAGACAGCGTGATGCAGTAATCGTTTCGGATCTGAAAAATGGGCCAATGATTCCTTTGGAAGAAATGGTGGCCCAGACCAGTACTTTTTGAGGCTGCAGGGACGATGGGACTGCAACATGGGGCTTTTCGGTTGCCCATATGCGCCAGTTCTGTTTATTGACGAAGCCGTCCAGGTAACAATAAGCTTCGTCAGTAAACCAAACGCTGCCCACATGCATATCGCCGTCATCAATCCTGTGCACTATATCGTTAGCGAATGTCTCTCGTGCAGCAATGGTAGCGGCGCTGAGGGGTTGCCGCGTTTGAATTTTGTATGGATAGAGGTGTAAACTCTGGCGCATGAGACGATACGTGGACGTTGGTGTCATTTGGACCGCAGCTGCAACACGGCGAACGGAAACCCGAGGCCGCTGTTGGATCACTTGCTGCACTAGCTGCGCGTTGCCCTCTGTGGTTGCCGTACGCGGTCGCCCTACCTTTGCAGCACGTTCATCTGTCACGTTCCCAGTCCGGGGAAAATTTTCAAACAGATCCTTTATTGTATGGCTTTTCGGTCCTTTGGTTACATTAAACCTCCGTTGAAAACTTCGTCTTGTTGCAACAACACTGTGTTCTAGGCGGTGGAATTCCAGCACCAGAAAAATCCTCTGTGCTAAGGAATAAACCATGTTGTCCACAACACACTTGCACGTTGTGAACAGCACACGCTTACAGCAGAAAGACGACGTACAGAATGGCGCACCCACAGACTGCATTGTCTTATATATCTTTCACATCACTTGCAGCGCCACTGTTGTTGAAAATTGTAACTACTGTAATTTCGAAAGTTTGTCCGCCTGAAACTGTACTGTTGTCCCAAAGCATATTGCAACAAACGGTGTATTTCTATCGCTGCTTGTTTAGTTTTTATTCCCGTTTCAAATATACCATTCATTTTTGAAACACCCTGTACATCCACCAGCACAACATGGCTTCCTATGACCTTTGAAAGTCATGAACGTTGACACAGGAGCTGCCACGCGTGCAACCAGCAGAATAAGTGACGTAAAAAGCTCATCTGAAGTAATATTTTCTACAGAGCTTCAATATGAATTAATACAGATTTCACATATTGAATGGCAGTGACATTATAGTCAACTGTGGACAAACACATCATTTTGTTCTAGAGACATTACCTCCCTGTTGGTGTATGTCAGTCACATTGAGAATCTAAAAAAGGTTCGTAGAACACGAGTACTGGCGGAATGTATTGCGAGAAATCATGCCAAATGGTTATTTCTGTAAGAAGGAGATTTGATAAGAAATTATCTAGAGTGGAAAGACGACGTAGTGACAAATTTGCATGTTATGTAATACACCAGAAATGGTTATTGTCAATTGTTATTGTCACTATTCATAAAAGAGCTTAATCCAAGTAAACTAACTAACTATGGGATCGATGTATGGACAGTGTGACAATAAATCTTCATACCTACAGAAAAACGAAATGTATACAGGAAAGGATGGCTGACAAATATCATAAAAATTAAGGGATTGAGGGTAGCTGCTTGGCAAAAGAAGCCAGAGATTCCACAAAATGCAACCTATCACTTCATAGTTTTTTCGTTTACTTCCAAAACGACACTACTGTGGTCCGTCGTATGCCTTAGATGAATCAGAACCTTTTATTAATAAGTCGGCTCCATCATAATGTAAAAAATCAGTGACAGTGCTGATAAGAGGTCCAAAATTATTTTCGATTATAATTCGACGAATATTCCTGTATATACTGTTGGTTACCTAATAAATACATGGAAACTGAAGTCAAAAAGTAACATATGATAGTTTTTCACAAATTTTCTTGGTGTTTGTGCTTGTAACGCACCTATCTTGCGTAGTTCGACTGACCTTCATTGGGATGCAATAAAACGGTCTAGAAGGACGATATTCCTGTAGGAACTTACGAAGTCACCGTGGTCGGAGCACATCGCTTCAAGGACGCTTTACCTAAAAAAGGAACAAATCTCTGAGACTCGTTAGGAACATATAACTGCCTGACAGTATGGGAAGTGTGTTAGAATTAGTAACTAAAGGAAAACCTATTGTATTTGCATGCTGTATGTTCTGTCCAACAAGCAGTGACAATGAAACAAACATATTGTGTGCAAAATATAATGGATAAAAAATGGTTCAAATGGCTCTCAGCACTATGGGACTTAACATATGAAGCCATCAGTCCCCTAGAACTTAGAACTACTTAAACCTAATTAACCTAAGGATATCACACACATCCATGTCCGAGGCACGATTCAAACCTGCGACCGTAGTGGTCGTGCGGTTCAAGACTGAAGCGCCTAGAACCGCATGGCCACACAGGCCGGCTATAATGAATATATTTGCACAACACGTGTCACCTGCTTATGTCCAAACTGCAATCAGTAAGAGAGTAAGAATCAATGAATCAATGTTAGGAAATAAATGTTAATGGTTTCAGAAGTAATTGTCTGTATCGAAAATTTTCTGTTCATTTTGATGGTCTTGTACAAATTTATGTTACATGTGTGCAAACTGCAATCACTAAAGTAAGAGACGAAGATCAATGAAACGATTTCTACGAAAAATACCTTATATCATTGTTAGTGCTATTATTCCTACTTATGACTTTTTAAAAATTACGTTCTGGCTATTACTATTGTAATTAGTATTGTAGTTTTCGACAACATACCAGAGACTAGTAACAAAAGCTCAATGCAAAATGTATGTAAGTAGAGTGTAGTATTTTAATGTTTGGTAATACCTGACACAAACGCGTAATTTTCACTGTAAAAGTGAACAGACGAGCGGCGTTAGTACAAGTGAAAATAGAAATTGTCGTTTTCCGTAAGAAGGTTTCTTGGTAATAGATATTACTTAAATAATTCACAGAATTTAATCAGAAATAACGTGAATCCTGTTACGCGAGCGCGCCTCCTCGTACATCGGCACACAGCAGGGCGTTTAGCGTTAGCCGGCTGCTCCACTGCCGGGATAACCTAATATCCCTTGCTAATAAGCCCTCTGTTGTTTCCTAATATTATTGTCGGTCTCCATTGTTGACTGCGAGGAGCCGCTTGGCCTGTTTGCCGTTAATAGTTCCACCCGCTGCAAAGACAATATCTGCGATTTAGGCGGCCGTTTCCGCGCGCCCGAACTGAGAAGTAAGTGCTAACATTTAACGCCTCGCTAAAGTGAATACGAGGGATCAGAGGAATAGAAGACAGTTTTTGAAACAGTCTGACGCAACCGAATATTTGTGTTACAAGTCTGTCTTTAAGTTACTATTAAGACTATACTCAAATACATAACTTCTTAGACTACAAGTTAGTGATTTTTGTTCTGTTTTTGTCAATCAGTATAGTTCCTGACTCTAAACAAGAGTCAGTAATTGCGGTGAATGTTAGTACATGTCCCATTAACATCGACTCCTTCTGACACAATAGCCTTCCCCATCTGCGGATTCTTTATATCAGGCTATAGCGCCGTTAATTCTTCTACATTTCTCTTCACTACTATTTGCCAATCAATTCGTTGCTATACACCTACTTTTCACCGAACTCCTCACTGTCACGGTGCGAACTGGTTACATAAAATTGTAAAAAGCTCACAATATTAGCCTCCGTTTCAGACCTCTGAATGACAAATGCTTCTTTGTGATGCTGCTAACAAGTTTTTCTTGAACACCTTCTCCTGTTTCATTATACACATTGGAATGATAATCTAATGGCCTGAAAATACACTCCTGGAAATGGAAAAAAGAACACATTGACACCGGTGTGTCAGACTCACCATACTTGCTCCGGACACTGCGAGAGGGCTGTACAAGCAATGATCACACGCACGGCACAGAGGACACACCAGGAACCGCGGTGTTGGCCGTCGAATGGCGCTAGCTGCGTAGCATTTGTGAACCGCCGCCGTCAGTGTCAGCCAGTTTGCCGTGGCATACGGAGCTCCATCGCAGTCTTTAACACTGGTAGCATGCCGCGACAGCGTGGACATAAACCGTATGTGCAGTTGACGGACTTTGAGCCAGGGCGTATAGTGGGCATGCGGGAGGCCGGGTGGACGTACCGCCGAATTGCTCAACACGTGGGGAGTGAGGTCTCCACAGTACATCGATGTTGTCGCCAGTGATCGACGGAAGGTGCACGTGCCCGTCGACCTGGGACCAGACCACAGCGACGCACGGATGCACGCCAAGACCGTAGGATCCTACGCAGTGCCGTAGGGGACCGCACCGCCACTTCCCACCAAATTAGGGACACTGTTGCTCCTGGGGTATCGGCGACGACCATTCGCAACCGTCTCCATGAAGCTGGGCTACGGTCCCGCACACCGTTAGGCCGTCTTCCGCTCACGCCCCAACATCGTGCAGCCCGCCTCCAGTGGTGTCGCGACAGGCGTGAATGGAGGGACGAATGGAGACGTGTCGTCTTCAGCGATGAGAGTCGCTTCTGGCTTGGTGCCAATGATGGTCGTATGCGTGTTTGGCGCCGTGCAGATGAGCGCCACAATCAGGACTGCATACGACCGAGGCACACAGGGCCAACACCCGGCATCATGGTGTGGGGAGCGATCTCCTACACTGGCCGTACACCTCTGGTGATCGTCGAGGGGACACTGAATAGTGCACGGTACATCCAAACCATCATCGAACCCATCGTTCTACCATTCCTAGACCGGCAAGGGAACTTGCTGTTCCAACAGGACAATGCACGTCCGCATGTATCCCGTGCCACCCAACGTGCTCTAGAAGGTTTAAGTAAACTACCCAGGCCAGCAAGATCTCCGGATCTGTCCCCCATTGAGCATGTTTGGGACTGAATGAAGCGTCGTCTCACGACGGTCTGCATGTCCAGCACGAACGCTGGTCCAACTGAGGCGCCAGGTGGAAATGGCATGTCAAGCCGTTCCACAGGACTACATCCAGCATCTCTACGATCGTCTCCATGGGAGAATAGCAGCCTGCAGTGCTGCGAAAGGTGCATATACACTGTACTAGTGGCGACATTGTGCATGCTCTGTTGCCTGTGTCTATGTGCCTGTGGTTCTGTCAGTGTGATCATGTGATGTATCTGACCCCAGGAATGTGTCAATAAAGTTTCCCCTTCCTGGGACAATGAATTCACGGTGTTCTTATTTCAATTTCCAGGAGTGTATATCATCTGTCGAATTCTGTTTTTAGTCCTCATTGCCACTTTCGAACTTGCAGCAATGTCAAGTTTGTGTGGTGGAATCGCAGGTTGGTTTGCCAGATCCAAAAATTGAGAAGCCGGACTAGGCGTTGTATTTAACCGGTCATTTTGCCCTGAAAGCTGTACTATCTAACAGAGTCAGTTGGATATTTTCAGTTCTTTATTTGTAACACTGGGGAGCAGTGATTAAGGTGCCTAACAAGTTTCAGCTATTTCTGGTTATAATTCAGTCACTGATTCCATAAACGCTATAAGTTTTGCCCCATCAGTTCCGTTTTCCTTCTCTTAGATATAGCTTCTTCACATCATATGCCAGTCTAACCATACTGATCCACACATATAACTACATCACACAGACCCAATTAAATGCTGAAGACATTTTGATTGATCAAACGTTTTCTTTTTTCTTAAATTCTTATATCAATGTAACCACTATTATTTATTTATCTGTAAGTAGCAATTGGTTCATTAATTTAATTCCATTATGTCAGTGAATACTCGTAGTGATTTTCTCCTTTTCATTGTACTTGGAGATTCACGGTGGACGCTCCGGCAATAGTCCGCCATCATACGCATATCCAACTTATCTCTATACTGTTCTTCCCCTGAACTTATTTCGTGGTGAAAGCGTTCACTCCTCTTCCCTCGCTCACATCACTAAGACAATCTAGAAATCCGTGCAGGTACTTTAATTTTGCGCTCTTGTAACGACCGACTGCATAAAATGTACCGAACATATTCTCGTAGTTTCCAAGGAAATTCCTACTACTACATAGAAGAACGATCACGCAGCTGCCTCACTTTCATTCAATGGGTCTTGAAATTTCTGATTAATGAGTTGGCAACGTTTACCCGTCAAGTATACCACCTGCTGTTTTCGCCATATTGAATGCAGGAAATTTCGTACTTATGTTGCCAAAGTATTCTCCATCTCTTTGCAAAGCCCTAATTAACTGCTTCGTTAGTCAAAGTTTGATACGCCGTTGTGGCAATATGATACTCTTTCTGTCAATCAGGGATTCTGTAATGATGCTTCTGTCTCCAAGGATCATGTTGTCTTCCCGCCCAGTGTTCATCTTTAGCTGCTGAGTTCCATAGACATATTAAGCATATGTATTTTGTGAACCCTCTTGTTTTAAGAAGAAAATTCACCATCTTGAGATCGACACAGATGATTGTAGGTTCTCCAGGACAGTGACTGTTGTGTCTTGAATTTCGAGCATAAAAATTGCGAAACCAATTGGCACTGACTTGCATTTTCTCCCATTATGAAAAAGAGCAGATTTTAGGTTGCGTCCTGACAGTGGCGTACGAAGGGGCGTCCGAGGTTTATATCAGCTCCGTAGGGCTGACAAATCTTGCCAACTTTTGTGGCACGAGTATTGGAAATACACATTTTTTTGTTCGTGTCATTCCTGTTACTTAAGAGTGATGGCGGGCAACTGGAGAGCTTATGGACTCGGCCGGATCCTTTCGCATGTATACACACATTTTACCAACAGAACAGAGTGCAAACAAAAATTTCTCATGCAATACTTAACATAGTGATGCCAATTATCATAGTTTGATTTCTTCCTCTTTAAACACGTGGACGTTGTTAACACAGTATCTAAGTCAGTGAAATATTTCTGTGATTTCGTTGTGATTTGGAGACTTTCGTGCTGCTGTTATTTTGTGGTAAGTGTTGATTACAGATTCTAAAGTGAATAACACCAATACCTTGTTAGCGAACGTAATGTGATCGTAAAGAAGCTCACGTTGTGGCCGCAAAGCTATTCGATTTAGTGTCACCTGCATTCAAAAATGTGTTTTTCCACACAACTTCTAACCCTCTATATATAAAGATGTATTTAAATTAAATTATCAATTCCTTTTACATTAGGTACTCTAGTCGATCGTATGTGGCTGTTGTATCATGTAACTGCGATAACACCTTCTTAGACGCAGCGCTCTTTTCAGAATTCTTTTAGATTTTTCAATTACATACTGCAAATAGCGTCTGAATTACACGACTTCTCTTTTCATGTTTACAGAATACCCCATTACATGCAACAGCACAAAAGCATTTACAAATTCTTGGAGTCAGCTTCAGAATGTGGATTGCGGAGGTGATAAGTCTAAAGCTCTCTTTAAAAGCGAACAGGAATTATCTTGTTCAGGAAACACTTCAATTTTCGAAGCACGCGTTTGACGAGATATGCGTTCCTGTGGAAAAAGTAGAACTAAGAGGAAGAAGAAAATTATGTCAGGAGGGAAGGGTCAATTGAGACGCTGACTTTGCATCAGGATGTAAGAAAGTGAATGTTACAGTTGATCGAGAGGTGTTTGCAAGGAATCAAGACTGTCAATCAGATCGTTCTGCTGATGTAGAGCCCAGCAGTCGGATGAAAACGAGAGGAAAGGAAATTCATACTATTATAAAGAGTTTGGTTGACATCTACGATGGGATTTCTCAGGATGGTATCCTAGCACTTCCGCCAAAGTTCTAAAGGAAGTACCTCTTGGTTGGGCACCATTAAGATTCTTTATGCCTGAATATTAATTTTTCAGCTACGTTCCAAACCTCTTCTGGCGTTAAGATCTTTCCTAACTTTGTATGTTGCGGTAGCGTTATGTGAAAGGAGTTCGTCAAAATATAAACTAATAAAGAATTATCTTTGGTCCAGTATGAGTCTCGCACGTCTCTCTAATCTTAGAATTTTATCGGTCTAAAATAGTGTTGATAATGGTGTTGCATTGATGAAACATCTTCAAATTTTTTAGCATGAAAAGTTGGAAGGAAGATAGTATAAGCTACATGTTAAATTGACTTACGCCTAAGAAGAAGTTGTTAGTCCTATTGCTTCGTTAATATTAGATTAATTTATTACAATTATTTATAAAAGTGTTTTATGTTTATTACTTCCGACCCATGAAAACAGTTTAGGAAAAAGTTAACATTACACTGTGCTTATTTATGCACTTGCATTAATGACTGCCCCCCAAATAATTATTTGATGTCTCTGTGGGGTTGGTGGGGTTGTGAGGTGGTGGGGGCTACAAGTTGAATCTCCGCACCGAGTGCCAAACTATCTAGTTAAGCCATTGCGTCTAAAGCTATCTATAAATAACCGCCATTCATTTGTGCGTATTTATATAACCAATTTCATCAACAGTCCTTCAACACTGGTGCAAAATGTAAATTGCCTTTGTATTGTGAAGAATTGAAGAAATTTGTTTCTCTTTATAGGCAAAATGTGACTTTGTTCCCTATAACCGTGTTTCTGTACCACCATGGAAGCTAAGAATTCAGACGGCTCTGTTGGAAGATTTACATGTTTAATGAGGTCCTTCAATTGCGCTTCATTAAAGTCATTTGCAACTGACGAAGGTCCTGTCATTCTGCTCAGTGCAGCCCTTACCTGATAGCCTTATTCTGTTGTCGACTCTGGAAGGCTGGGAAATATAGGAAGAGGTGTCGTCTCTGAATATGGAACGTGGTGTTTTGTGGAGGGTTGATCGGGATATATCCACCTTTTCCGTTAGTTGTAATTGATGCCATTCACATTCACTGAACAAAAGTAACAGTTATCACTGTGGCTTATTTGTTTTATTTCAGGCACTTCCGTTTCCTATTTGTGAACTGTCGCAGATGCGCTGTACACGTTTTATATACAGTGTGAGTTGCCCAAGATTTATCCTGCTCTCTTTTATTTTGAAATAGGCCAAATGACCGCATTTTAATACGTCCGTTATGTAAAATGAGTTTATCAAATCATAAACTAACAAAGAACTGTCTGCGGTCTAGTATTTGCTGAATGATTGTATAAGCACCATATGTGAAACACATCACATCAGGATTATTCATCAGATTTCTTCTTGATGAATCTATGTTAGTATCTATAACGAACATTCATAAGTTCAGAATAGTTAAAGTACATATGCAACAACAGATATAGGCCTTCGATAAAATCAATTAACATTATGCAAACTATCAATTTACAAATGTTGGGGCAAGAACGAAGTAATTCTCATAGTCGTAGGAGCAATTTGTACTGATAACATCAATATCTAATGAACTACATCTGCTAGAACAAAATGGATGGCATTTTCGGAGTAAGCAGCACCAAATCACTCAGAAAGTGTTCAAAATTTTCAGGCACCGCTAAAATAGTTAAATTATTTGTTTCCCAGTATAATTAATTACCGTCAGTCATAAATCTTATTATACTAAAAAGCCAGCAATCATCCCTTAGATTTACTAGTTTCGACAATAACTATGTGTGCAGTTCTAAAGCATGGACTGCACACCGACCAGTGTAACTCAACGAAATGAGATCAAAAAGGCGCTGACTTGCACGCCACTGGAAAGACAATCAGCAACATAAGGCTACCTCATAACGAGAAGTTATGTATCATTACTTGCCTAGAAATAAAGTGTTTTATTAATTTGATGGGGGGGGGGGGGGGGGTAAACATCATTTTGGATTCGTTCCGCCGGCTCACGCAACTTCCCTCCTTCCTAGATTTTGTCGGTACAGACTCCCAGTAGAACCCGTTAGAACACTAAGAACTCAGTTTTCTTAGTTTCTCATTCCTCTTCCTAAGGTAATATTTGTCAAACGGACTAAAATTTCTTCGTTAAATAAAATAATTCTCTTTCCCTCTGAACTACATTCAGTGACACTGATTAGTTCAACTAGACTTTTAAAGACCCGCCTGGACAACTTTGCGTGTTAAAGTGTGCTTTCTGGGCAGGGAAGTGCGTTGGCATAGGAAACAATCAGTCCAGAAGGTTAACGACGAGGGTCAATTGGCCGACCAGGCTGGATGATGTTATGAAGAAGCTTTCCGCATCCCACCAGGTGAATACTAGGGTGGTACCGAAGTCCCACCTCAGTTGCACGAATTTCAAACATTTCGAAAAATTTGGCTCAATTTCGCATGGAAATCATTACACGGTTGTGGTGCACGTTTTCTATTCCGAGGTAGAGGGGTGGTAACAGGAAGGGAGTCCGGTCACCCATTAAACTAAGCAATTCGTAAACAACAATAATGATCCTGCGCGAATGCGAGATAAAGCCGCAAGGAAAGAAAAGGAGATCAGTTAGACTTATAGAGAAAAAAAAAACAGAACAGTAACGGCGCACCAGGGACTGGCTCTTGTCTACACTTGCGTCTCTCAAGATGAGTAGGCGCAACACGCGATCGAAGCGAGAGCAGGGCAGGTTAACAACATCTGATCGATACATTATGTAACACATTGCATCCCTCCCTTTTCGAGTAACGTACTTGTGATATTTTGCGTTAGTAAGTCTATACAGGGGCAACAATCTCAATGATTGACTGATATGGCCTTGTAACACAAACGAAAACGACCTTGCTGTGCTGGTACTGTGAATGACTGAAAGCAATGGGAAACTATAGCCGTAATTTTTTCCGAGGGCATGCAGCTTTACTGCATGGTTAAATGAAGATGCTGTCTTCTTGGGTAAAATATTCCAGGGGTACAATAGCCCCCATTCGGATCCCCGGGCCGGGACTACTCAGGAGGACGTCGTTATCGGGACAAAGAAAACTAGTGTTCTATGGATCGGAGTATGGAATGTCAGATACCTTAATCGGACAGGTAGGTTAGAAAATTTAAAAAGGGAAATGGATGGGTTAAAGTTAGATATAGTGGGACTTAGTGAAGTTTGGTGGCAGGAGGAACAAGACTTCTGGTCAGGTAAATGAATGGTTATAAATACAAAACCAAATAGGGGTAATGCTGGAGTAGGTTTAATAACGAATAAAAAAAGGGAAGAGCGTGTAAGCTACTGAAAACAACGTAGTGAACGCATTATTGTGGCCAAACCAGACACGAAGCACACGCCTACCACAATAGTACAAGTTTATGTGCGAACTAGCTCTGCAGATGACGAAGAGATTTGTGAGATGTGTGATGGGATGAAAGAAATTGTTCAGATACTGAAGGGAGACGACAATTTACAGTCATGGGTGACTGGGATTCGATAGTAGGGAAAGGAAGAGAAGGAAACGTAGTAGGTGAATATGGAATAAGGGAAAGAAATGAAAGAGGAAGTCGCCTTGTAGAATTTTGCACAGAGCATTACCCAATCATAGCTAACACTTGGTTCAAGAATCATGGCGAAGGCTGTATACATGGAAGAGGCCTGAAGATACTGCAAGGTTTCAGATAGATTATACAGGATGGTCCATTGATCGTGACCGGGCCGAATATCTCACAAAATAAGCGTCAAACGAAAAACCTACCATGAACGAAACTTGTCTAGCTTGAAGGGGGAACCTAATGGCGCTATGGTTGGCCCGCTATATGGCGCTGCCATAGGTCAAACGGATATCAATAGCGTTTTTTTTAAATAGGAATCCCAATTTTTTAATTAATATTTGTGTACTACGAAAAGAATTATGAATGTTTTAGTTGGACCACTTTTTTCACTTTGTGATAGATGGCGCTGTAATAGTAACAAACGTATGGCTCACAATTTTAGATGAACAGTTGGTAACAGGTAGGTATTTTAAATGAAAATACAGAACGTAATTACGTTTGAACATTTTATTTCGGTTTCTCTAATGTGATACATGTACCTTTGTGAACTTATCATTTCTGAGAACGCATGCTGTTACAGCGTGATTACCTGAAAATACCACATTAATGCAATAAGTGCTCAAAATGATGTCCATCAACCTCAATGCATTTGGCAATATGTGTAACGACATTCCTCTTAACAACGAGTAATTCGCCTTCCGTAATGTTCGCACATGGATTGAAAATGTGGTGACGCATGTTGTAAGGCTTTGTCGGTGGATAAAGGTAGCATAGATCCTTTCAGCTTTCCCCACAGATAGGAATCCGGGCACGTCAGATCCGGTGAACGTAAGTGCTACGATGACCAATCCAACTGTCATGAAATATGCTATTCAATACCGCTTCAACCGCACGCGAGCTATGTGCCGAACATCCATCATGTTGAAAGTTGATCGCCATTTTGTCATTAAGTGAATCATCTTATAGTAACATCGTAGGAAATAGCTTACATTGCATAATTTAGATAGCCATAGATAAATTAGAGGCCAATTATCCTTCCTCACATAACGCTGCACCATACGTTAGCCCGCCAAGGTCCTTACGTTCCACTTGTCGCAGCCATCGTGGATTTTCCGTTGCCCAATAGGGCATTTTATGCCGGTTTACGTTGCCGCTGTTAGACATTGACGCTTCGTCACTAAATAGAACGCGTGCACAAAATCTGTTATCGTCACGTAATTTCTCTTGTGGCCAGTGGCAGAACTGTACACGACGTTCAAAGTCGTCGCCGTGCAATTCCCGGTGCATTGAGATATGGTAGGTGTGCAATCGATGTTTTTGTAGTATTATCAACACCGACGTTTTTGAGATTCCCGATTCTCGCGCAATTCGTCTGCTACTGATGAGCTGATTAGCCGCAACAGCAGCTAAAACACCTACTTGGGCATCATCATTTGTTGCAGGTCGTTGTTGACGTTTCACATGCGGCTGGAAACTTCCTGTCTCCTTAAATAACGTAACTATCCGGCGAACGCTTCGATGAAGTCGTCCACGATACTGAGCAGCATACGTAGCACAAACCCATAGGCATTTTGATCAAAATAGCCATTCATCAACACAATATCGACGTTTTCCGCAATTGTTAACCTGTCCATTTTAACACGGGTAACGAAGCAAATACCGTCTGCACTGGCGGAATGTTACGCGATACCACGTACTTATATGTTTGTGACTATTACAGCGCCATCTATCACAAACCGAAAAAAGTGGTCCAACTAAAACATTCATATTTCTTTACGTACTACACGAATATGTAATGAAAATGGATGTTACTATTTTTAAAAAACGCAGTTGATATCCTTTTGACTTATGGCAGCGCCATCTAGGGGACCAACCTTTGCGCCATCTGGTTTCCCCCTCCAAGTCAGACGAGTTTCGTTATTTGTAGTTTTTTCGTTTGATGCTTATTTCGTGAGGTATTTGTCCCGGTCACTGTCAATGGTCCACCCTGTATAATGGTATGTCAAAGATTTTAGAACCAAATTTAAATTGTAAGACATTTTCAGGGGCAGATGTGGACCCTGCCCACAATCTATTGGCTATTAACTGTAGATTGAAACTGAAGAAACTGCAAGAAGGTGGCAATTTAAAGAGATAGGACGTTGATAAACTGACAGAACGAGAGGTTGTAGAGTGTTTCAGGGAAAACATAAGGGAACGATTGACAGGAATGGGGAAAGAAATACAGTAGAAGAAGAATGGGTAGCTTTGAGGACTGAAATAGTAAAGGCAGCAGAGTATCGAGTAGGTAAAAGATGAGGGCTAGCAGAAATCCTTGGGTAACAAAAGAAACACTGATTTTAATTGATGAAAAGAGAATATATAGACATGTAGCTACTGAAACAGGCAAAAACGAATACAAACTTCTATAAAATGATCTCGACAGGGAGTGCAAAATGTCTAAGCAGGGATGACTAGAGGACAAATGTAAAGATGTAGAGGAATATCTCACTAGGGGGTAGGATAGATACTGCCTACGGGAAAATTAATGAGATCTTTGGAGAAAAGAGAACCACTTGCATGAATATCAAGAGCTCAGATGGAAACACAGTTCCAAGCAAGGGAAATCAGAAAGGTGGAAGCAGTACACAGAGGTTCTATACAACGACGATATACTTGAGGACATTATTATGGAAATGGAAGAGGATGTAGATGAAGATGAAATGGGAGATATGACACTGCATGAAGATACGCTGAAAGACCTAAGTTGAAACAAGGCCTTTGGAGTAGACAACATTCCATTAGAACTACTAACATACTTGGGAGAGCCAGCCCCGACACTACTGTGCCATCTGATGAGCTAGTTGTGTGAGACATGCGAAATAACCTCAGACATCAAGAAGAGTATAATAATTTCAATCCCAAAGAAAGCAGGTGTTGGCAGATGTGAAATTACCGAACAATCAGTTAAATGAGTCACTGCTGCAGAATACTAACGCCAATTCTTTACAGACGAATGGATAACTGGTAGAAGCTGACTTCGGGAAAGATGAGTTTCGATCCCACAGAAATGTTGGAAAACTTGAGTCAATATTTACCCTACGACTTACCTTAGAAGATAGATTAAGAAAATATAAACCTACGTTTCTGGCATTTGTACACTTAGGGAAAGATTTGGCAATGTTGACAGGAATACTCTCTTTATGAAGATGGGAGCGGTAAAATACAGGCAGCGAAAGGCTATTTACAGTCTGTACAGAATCCAGATGTCAGTTATAAGAGTCGAGGGGCATAAAAGGGATGCATTGGTTTGGAAGGGAGTGAGGCATAATTATAGCCTAGCCCCGACGTTATTCAATCGGTATATTTAGCGAGCAGTAAAGGAAACAAAAGTAACATTCGGAGTAGGAATTAAAATCAATGGAGAAGAAATAAAATCTTTTAGGTTCGCCAATAACATTGTCATTCTGTCAGAGACAGCAATGAACTTGGAAGAGCAGTTGAACGGAATGGACAGTGTCTTAAAAGAAGGATAAAAGATGAACATCAACAAAAGCGAAATGAGTATAATGGATTAAAGTTGAATTTAGTTTGGTGATGCTGAGGGTATTACATTAGGAAATGAGACACTGAAAGTAATAAAGGAATTTTTCTATTTGGGGAGCAAAATAAACGACGATGGCCGAAGCAGAGATGATATAAAATGTAGGGTGGCAAAGGCAAGGAAAGCGTTTTTGAAGAAGAAAAATTTGATAACCGCGAGTATAGACTTAAGTGTCAGAAAGTAGTTTCTGAAGGTATTTGCATGGAGTGTAGCCATGTATGGAAGTGAAACATGGACGATAGGTGGTTTAGACAAGAAGAGTAGAAGCTTTCGAAATGTGGTGCTACAGATGAATGCTGAAGATTAGATGGGTAGACCACATAACTAATGAGGAGTTACTTAATAGGATTGAGGAAAAGAGAAATTTGTGGCACAACTTGACTAGAAGAAGGGATCGGTAAGCAGGACATGTTCTG
The DNA here is from genome assembly GCF_023897955.1 of Schistocerca gregaria. Taxonomy (NCBI): domain Eukaryota; kingdom Metazoa; phylum Arthropoda; class Insecta; order Orthoptera; family Acrididae; genus Schistocerca; species Schistocerca gregaria. Next base: position 110,435 of record NW_026061771.1, read on the forward strand.
AGGTATGGAGGGATCACAAATTTAGTATTGGAGGGCAGCTTGGAGGGTAAAAATCGTACAGAGAGACCAAGAGACGAATGCACTAAACAATTTGAGAAAGTTATAGGTTGCAGTAGGTACTGGGAGATGTAGAAGCTTGCACAGATTAGAGTAGTATGGAGAGCTGCATCAAAACAATCTCTGGACTGAAGTCCATAACAAAAACATGTCAATACAGAATGGGTCTAGTGGATAGTTACATGATATGAGGAGTGACAGATTGGTTATTCTGATGCTTAACCTTCATTTGAACATATGCTCTTTACTTACCCGTATCCGACGCACATCCTTCTTCACCATCAATCACATGCAAATACAACCAAAGTGACATTACGCTAAGGAGTGTTGTCTTTACTGAGTACTTCAATGTGCACTTATCTTTCGCCTCGTAAGGTGACGAATACTGCTAGTGTAGGCGTAGTTTACTCCATGTTCTCGACGTTTACCTAACGCCTGGATAACCCCTCAGCCTTTAGAGCTTCACGGAGTTGCATATACACAAGGCGTTATATCCCCGGTCTGCGTCGATGACAAGGCCGACGAAGGCAGAACAAGCGCTGCCAGAGGTCCTTCGTTCTAGGAACCTATTTCCTCCACCGTATCAAATGTCCAGAACTGGATCAGTACGAATTCCTCCCCGCCCAGGCTATATAGGGTGGTGCAAGCCAACTCGTCGGCAGTTCACTTCACCAAAGCTCTGAGTCATCCATGCCTGGTGTCTAAGCAGCCTATAAGTCAGAACCCGGTCGTAATCCACCGCAGTAAAAGCTACGACTTTCCTACGATATTCCGAGATGAGCCTGTCGTTCAATTACGTCGATCGCTCAACCTCCGTCGTTAGGGATTATCAGTGGCGTCCCCCTGCGTATATTCACTGCGTGTTCCCGTGGTGTGCCTGTTAGTATCTGAGAAGATCTTTCGTTTTTATTCGGAGAGTTTTTCATTTGTTATTAAATTTCTCTGATGCAGTCATAGTAAGCCTTAGTTTTAGTTTATCTGTGTCTTTCGATCACTTATCGACATATTCCCATGTGTGGTATATCTGTTTGCCTCACTTCTGACTACAACAGTGTTGAACCAGTGTACTACAATGTTGTTACGTTTAGAGTCACAAACAGAAATGGCCAGTGTAGTGATAATGCCACAGGGCTGACACATATGGAATACTGTCACTGGATCTTTGTCTACAGATTTTGCAATGGGAATTGAAAAGCCGCTGTATGGGAGTACAAATTATATTCTAAATTCATAGTTCTGGTTAACAGGGTATTTAGCAGGGTATCTGACAGATCGCGTGGGCGTTGGTACGCTTCCCAGCGTAAATTTTGCATCCCAATGTTGTGTCCAATAAGATCTTAGTGATGCTGAGGACATTCTTATAACTAACAGTTCTAGAAAATTTGCTGCACAGATTGATGTTCCACAAACTCTAATGAAGTCCGCAGTACATCAGCAGGGTTTGCATCCGTCTCATTGGCAGAGTGTGCAACATCTGCATGTGGGAGATGATGATGCCTAACGAAGAAAGTATGTCAGTGTTCATTGTCAATGCACACTATATTCCGTGTACTCAGTTCACTGATGAGTCAACATCTAGCAGCAATGGTATCAATAACACTCACAAATCTCGCGTCTGGACATATGAAAACCTGCACGCTGCTGTAGAAACAAATTTTCAGTGACGTTCGGCTGTAAACGTGTGGTATGGTATCACTGATGGCCAACTCATCAGTACAGGTATTTCAGACAACGGTATTCATCAAGTGCGGTATCTTGATTTCCTTAAAAATGTGTTACCAAGAACTTTGGAGGTTACTCGTTTGGCAATACGACGTCGTATGTACTTTCAGGTCGATGGAGCTAGTGCAAATTTCGGTCGACCAGTGGCGCACTCAGTGAGAAAACACTGAAACGTATCCTGGGCGTTAGCTCGGTCACTACGGAGTAATTTCTTGACCACTAAGGACACCCTGTCTTACTGCATTTGATTACTGTTCGTGCGTTTTGATTAAGGGGGCAGGATGTCAAACGGCCCGACTTGGAGCAGGAGAGCCATCACAGGACATTTTAATTTCCACTGTCTATACTTTTACAAATAAATTCATAAAACTTTCTCAGCATCACCAGGAATGATTCAGAATTCACACTCACAGCAGTGGAGGTTTGAAAACATAACAAAATAAATGTTTGTACATGTGAAATTTCATCATTTTTTTCACTTACTAATGGCAGCATATGTTTCTATACGTACACTTTTCTTTATAAGTAAGAGAGATTCTTTTATGAATTTTGCACAGTATACACACCGTACGGAAAGGTGTATAAAACCCTTGAATTTTACAAATTTATTAAAAACTGTGGTAAAAATTGAGGTAATTAACTAGAAAATTTGTGTTTCTTCTAAACATGAAGTTTAAAACATAACAGCTCATTCGTTTATCATAAATTAAATAAATTCTAGAGTTTCATACACCTGTAAGTATGGTTTGTATGCTGTGCAAAATTCATATAAGAATCTCTCTAACTTATGAAGTAAAGTGTACATATAGCAACAAATGCAACCATTAGTAAGTGAAAGAATGATAAAGTTTCACAATTAAAAAAAATATTTTGTTATGTTTTCGATATTCCACTGCAATGAATGTGAATTCTTCCGGGTAGTGCTGACTAAGTTTTATGAATTTATTTGTAAAAGTATAGACACTGGAAATTAAAATGTCCGGTGATGCCTCTCCTGCTCCAAGTCTACCCGTTTGACGTCGTACCCTCTTAAGAGCGAAGTCTACATGCGCATAGTGGACACAAAAGAGGAACTTCTCACTCGTATTTCACTTGCTTGTGATCAAGTAAAGGACCGTATGAATGAGCTCAGATCGGCTACACACAAGCTGGAAAATGCCTTGCAGCTGACGGTGGACTTGGTGAACGCGTCCTCTGTGGAGATGTTCACAATTAAGCAAAACGTCTGATAACAATGTTTCATTTACTATCATCTGCATTGGTTCTGTTCCCCACTGTACTCGTTAGCTTCCTCGTAAAACATTTGTTCATTATCTCTAATACTATCACCGCTCACACATGTACCATTCCTCATAATTCATCCTGTTTATGTTTATGATATGTCTCAATCTCAGCTTTATTGTTCACTTCTCCAGAGAATCATCCAGGCTGATATCTTAACTGAGACTAAATCAGATATTGAATATTCAGCATCATGGGACTAGTTTACACCATATGTCCTAGGAGCCTATCGTGGCGGCAAAACTGGAAAAAAAACTTCTCGATTTTAATGCCGCTGTGCCCGAGCGGTTCTAGGCGCTTCAGACCGAAACCGCACTGCTGCTGCTGTCACAGGTTCGAATCCTGCCTTGAGCATGAATATGTGTGATGTCCCTAGGTCAGTTTCGTTTAAGTAGTACTTAACCTAGGGGACTGATAACCTCAAATGCTATCTCCTATAGTACTTGGAGCCATTTGAATCAATTTTAATGTCACGTCAATTCCAGAACACTTCTTGAGCTTTCGATGGATAGCTCCGCAATCGTCGTCAGAAGTAAAGTTACTGGCTGCCTAGGCTGTTATTTTTTTTCTTTTATTGTAATTTCATATCCCTGCCCCATTTGGCATGGGAGGCGTGGCAGCGGCACATTCCGCCGCTCTGGACGAGAGTGGCTTTTCAAAATATATAAAAATGGGAAAGGGCAGCAAAGAGGGATATAAATCACAGTAAACAGAGACAATGCAAGTTAAAACATTCACTAACAAGGGGACGTTCGTTGGAGGACTGGGGCTGGTACTATTTTCTTGTTATACCTACGATTACGGCCGCTGGCACCAATCAGAGAGGACCGAAACAATGCATGAGCGAAAGAGGAGTTCGGCAGCTCGTAACACCTCAGGCCTGCTGCAATACTAAGTGAATAAATTATGAAATTTCACAAGTATAAGAAATTTATTTTGTTACGTATTTGAGCTTCACCTACTATGAGTGTGAATTCTGAATAGTGCCGGTCCTTGCTGACAAAGTTTTATGAATTTATTTGTAAAAGTATAGACAGTGCAAATTAAAACGTCCTGTCGTGCCTACTCTGCTCCACGTTGGCCCGTTTGTCTTCTTACCCCCCTTACGTGTATTCTAAGACCCTCACATTTTCTTGTAACTCCATCCATCAGACTTACATCAGGTGCTATGCACGTCAAACGAGACACATACCAGGGGGCATCATGTTTGCCGACATTCGGACATACAATTTGTTAATCTCAGGTTTGGCACCATGTATGACACAATTTTCAACAATTTTATAATGACTGATTTCATTGTCTTCGGCAGGGTAGGTTACAAGTCTCTTACACGCTTATATAGTTTATAGAGAACCGTAAGTGGGATGACCGGCGAAAAAATTACTACAATTTTTAATATTAGGAATGACAGGCATCCCCAGTCGTCCACTAATAGGGAACGCAATGATAACACAACAGAAATATAAATAGCACTAAAATATTAAACATAGATGTATAGGAACAATTCAGTCTTCCATTCGCGAAGCATCGTAATTGGATATAGTATACTAATATTATTGCAAAGAGAGACTGAATACTTACCAACACAAGTTTGTCGTTCCACTTTTGTGGCCTTCTGGTAGTGTTTCGTATTCCTTGCTTACTGTAGCTGTGAAATTTTTCACTGATTGGAGGAACTCACGAAGCTGTTTGCCTATTGCCGTCACCAGTATTTCATTTAATAACTGTTACTTTCATTGGCTAGCGCTCGGACGTGATAAAAACCTATATAAGGGCTGAAATTCATTTGGTGTTTCGCCACGGAAGATAAAACACCATGTAACGAATGTGCATGGTGTTCACTCAGTCTGTCTTCCAAGTCTTGCCGAACATCACTCCCGCTGTTTGGACGTGGCCAAGCACGACCGTTGTAGGTCGGAAAATTTTCGGTACCGGAACTCCAGAAAGACTGTGGTGAAGACGCATCTTCAGACAACATGCGAGGGCTAGGCAAAGACATAACATTTGCAGAAAGGAAGGACGAAAACGAAATGAGATCTAAAAGACAAACGTAACGTCAATAAAGATGAGCGTTATGGGCTTTCAATGTCCTGGCTTCTTTCCTTGTCGGTACTGTGATCAACCACAACAGTTCTTACCGTATCAGCTCACATATCTTTCGGCAGCCTTCAATACAATGTTGTGCTCCGAACGTGCATTTGCTGAAATTTCTTCCTCGTTGGTAACTTTTGATACCAGTAAACTTCTTTAGTCTTGGAAATGATGAGAAAATCAGCCAACCAGTTTTGTGACACAGATTCATAGAATATCTGACATAGACTTCGATAATTATAAAATTATCTTCATCAGAAAAAGATGTGACGCCTACAATTTACACATAGCTATCAAAACGTTCAAGAAAACCGAAATAACTAGTCTGGATAAAATACTTGAAGCCAACAGTACACAGTTACTTGTTACAACTTGTGCTCTAAAGATGTCTTAAAATATATTTGGCTCTTGTTAAGTTAAAAAACTCATCGCAAAAACAATAAAAGAGCAAGTCATGGCCAACACATAACTACAGTGTGAACTTCACCGATAAGACTTGTCAACTAACTTACTAGGTTGTTGTACAACACTCAGGAAATGTGCAAATAAGCATGTTATGAGGCTTGTGTAGAATCTGTTGACAAATAAGAATTGCGCATGATTAGGCTCAGATAATCACGCTGAATAGTTCATATCTAATCGTTAACAAATAAAGTAGTGCTTGATTACCGAATATTGCAAGCCCAGATTAAGCACTACAATATAGTACGTAAGATATTTTACAATGTAAATAAAGTTTATAAAAATTTATTTACAAGCTTCGTCTTAAATCTCATTGTAACAGTAAATATTCCATAAATATATGACCTAGTTAAAATAATTACAGGCACAGTGGATATGTCTTCCTTCTAGCACAACATAACCTGTTGTGTTAAATAGATGAAATGTAGAGCTAATAAATCTAATTGTAGTTAAAAATTTGACGATGTAAAATAAAACATGATATGTTAAACTAGTTGTCAACATGGAATTGATTGGTCGATATACGAAAACTAGATTGTAATCTAAAGTATCTAGTTCTATGCAAGATACGTAAGGAAGTGTGCATGACGTAAATGACACCATCAACACAGCACGCGCAGCCGGTAAATAGCCGTTGAGTGAGCGTGGGTTAGGCATTAAAGTCGTCGAGGAAATTCTTATCATGAAGCTGCAGCTATTCATTCAAGATAAGACCATCTCTACTAGCTAACTATTTAAAAATCTAATCTTCTCCTAATAAACCTAACTCTTAACCTTTTTTCTTCTTTAGGCAAAATTAGCGTTTCATCTAGCTGTATCGAAGATTGTTTATAATTTAACAAATACTTTGTGTTTTTGGAATTACATACGGTGTTACGGTATTACCCCCCGTGCCTAGAAGTATTTTCATACCTATTTTTTAACACCCTTCCATTTTATCCCATACAATATCTCGGGAAATGGCTGCCACGCACCACAATGTAAAGATCTAAGTTTATAAGAAGGTCTCCTTTTACCCCAATCTTGTGAACTACATTTTTAATCTTTTGTAGTCATCAAAAATTTTATTGAAATAAACTTTTCGTTTTTCCTTTTTTCTTCCTTTTCTTGCTTTTATTATTGCTAAGCGTGGATTTTTTTCCTGCCGTTTCATTACTTAGGATCGCGTTGAGTACAAATGGGTCATAGCCGTTATTACTCGCGCTCGTTTTAATCAAGTTAATTCCTTCCTGCAGAGTGTACACAGTTAAGGGATTGTGGCGTAATCAAAGCACGAATTATTGCTAAGTGGGAGGAAGCTACTTTAAGGATTTGTGGATCGAAAGCGTTTGTTAGAATAACATTGAAAATGTCGAAGTAAAGTTTGTTACTCTATACGGAAAATTTCAGATTCAGAAAAATACATTCACCTTTCTCATTTTACACTTGTTTTTCAAACTTAATTCATTCATGGCACTTGTTGAAAATCTGAAGCAAACTGTTCTACTTTGTGTTCAGTGCCATGGAACACGAAAATAAAGCCAACATAACGGGCGTCGAACTTAACTTATTCCTCAGCTCGGAATTCATTTTCAGAAACGATTCTTCTGGGGAAATGATCAAAATATCCTCTAGAACACTAGCTACAGAGTTTCCCATGCCTAATCCGAACGGTTGTTCGTACAATTTACCGCTAAAACATAAATAATTTTACTTCAGTACCATTCTCAATGAACCCATAAGTTCTGAGATTTTTTATTCTGTTAGTCTTTTTGTGTTATACCAGGTTATTTTTGATTATTTCCAGTGTCGAATTAAGGGAACGTCCGTCTAAAGCCTTGTAAGTAGCAAAATGTCAAAAAAAATTCAATTTCGTCATTAAATAAAAGGAAAGTTTTATTTCACTACCTCTTTTGGGTAACTTTTCCTATAAATAAAAATATCATATAAATACAAATATGGCTCAAAGGTGGCATTCTCTAACAGTATAAAACCAATATAGTGGGTCAAAAGAACATCCTTTTACAAACATAACTGTGCGATAGTTGTCTGAGATCCTGAAGATTGTTCAGTGTTAGGTATACAGGATTCTTTCTGGGCAAATGAGTTATTTACAAGTGCTTGTATAGTTCCACACACGCAACACTCTTCGATACAACCAGAAAAAACGTGAAAATTGCAGAAAGGAGAATAGTTATGAGCTATGTTTAAGGCAGCAAGGCCAGATTTTTAAACATTTAACTGATAGAGACGGTTTTATTTTTAACGAAGAGCTGCATGTTCATGAGAAGAATTTCGTCTACTGCTTTAAGCCCTACTCACGGGGCTTAACGGCTGAGTCAGTTTTGTGTAATGTGTCGAGAGAGAAAGTTTCATGAAACACGCTTTCTGCTGACCCGCATTTGATAGTTTACATTAAGGTCTAGTCATATAGCAACAAATCAATCCCATGCAGCTGTCACGCTATTCCGAACTAATTGGGACCGTACACTGTATGGTTTAGCAGGAACTCCAAATAGACTGATTTCATGAATAATGTCACCGTATTGACCTGCTAAGGCATAAATTTCGTGTGGGGACATCTACTGCCGTCCGTTGTGGCCGAGCGAATCTAGGGGCGTCAGTCCGGAACCGAGCTGCTTCTACGATCACAGGTTCGAATCCTGCCTCTGCATGGATGTGTGTGATGTCCTTAGGTTAGTTGGGATAAAGTAGTTCTACGTTCTAGGGGACGGGTGACCTCAGGTGTTAAGTCCCATAGTGCTCAGAGCCATTTGAACCCTTTGGACATCTACTAGTGGCCTTTGACGACTCATAGCACAGGCGCCCTCTCGCTTTCCCAACATATAATTGCAAATTTATTGTTTCGTTAGTATGGACTTACTTTACGGAGTTACTGTGACTTTTTGAAATATGTTCGAAACCCCTGATGTCAACTTTTAAACATTAAACATGTCAAGTAAACGAAGACGTTCTCCTTGTACTTCAAAACAAAGTCTGGTTAAGGGAGAAAGTCTGGTTAAGGGAGAAAGCATAACTAAATTATCGCAGGAATATAGTGTCGGAAAAGCAACGATTAATCACTCCCAAAAAAGGTTCGTTAGAATTGTGCAGTTTTGTTCTGCTTTAAGTGAAATAAATCTTTAAAAACAACGTGTATTCATATGAAAAACTTGACGACGCTTTGTTATTGTGGCTCGCGAAATAAGTGCATAAAGGAATCGACATTTATGGTAAACGAAAAGGAAATTGAACTGAACAAGCTTATGGATAGTGACCTATCAATTTCTCAATGATCTGAGAGTCTGTATAGTTGGAAGAAGAGACACAGAATCAGACAGCATCCGATTGCTTCTTAGACACTGTCAGATCAGATCTAACAGCTGTAACTTACCTAAAAGTATTTAAAGACCTTGTTTCTTCTCAAGAATGCTCACCGCAACAAGTTTACAATGCGAATAAAATCTGACTGAATTTTAAGACATTCCCTATGAAATGGCTTGCTTCACAAGAATAGAAATCCTCCCCGGGGTTTAAAATGGACAAACAACGTCTAACTATCTCGGAAATAAAGAAACTTCCGGTGGTGGAAATTGGCAAATCGGAGAATCTACGAGCGTTCAAACACAATAACATCTACTCACTTCCCGTGTATCATAACAATCAAAAATGCTTGCCAGGAGCGCGACTTGTTCAAGGAAAGCTTCAATCACCAATTTGTCCCCAAAGTGACTGCGTCCAGCTGAGAAACTGGATTGCCTAACTATGGTCTGATGCTTTTAGGCAATGCTCCGTGCCACCCAGAAGAAACTAAACTTGTTTGTGGAGACGTCAGAGCAGTTTTTCTGACACCGAATTCAATACTTCAACGAATCGATCAGGGTGAGTTTCAGGTCATTAAACAAAAATAGAGGGAAATGCTGCTTCGCACCTCACTTAAAGAGCATGCAAATGAAATCACAATTGTGGAAAAACTTAAGAGGATTACAATGAAAGCTGTAATCTACTAGTTGTCTGAAGCATGGGATGACACTACTAAAGGCGCATTACGAACACCATGGAAAAATCTCTCGGCTATATTGGCATTTGTTAAAACAACGTTTACACCAGTGAAAGACTGTAACCATCCTCCACTAGTCAAGAAAATCGCTGGCTGTGAAGCCACAAAAGAAAGTTGTGTTGAGGATTGGACTGCTACTGACGACAGTGGCCACAGGAAGTACAGAGACGAAGACATGGCAGCAGGGGTGCCGGGATTACTGTTACGAAATAAAGCCATGCGCCGGAACGCCAGTCGGGAACGAAACAGGGAAGAGAAGGCGGTGAGAAGAAGTCAGCGAATCACAGGCTTGTTGGACCTCCCTCCAGGACGTAAGCGCCGCGACCGTCTGGTTAGGGCCCAGTTCAATAGCAGCTTCAAGAATAGTGACCTGTATACCAGCGTCAGCTCTATTCATTTCGCCTGTACTCTCTGTATGTAGCACAGGCTTGGAATTGTTTATACCGAAGTCGAATGATTATTTAGTATGTCGTCCTTCGCTTGCGACACACATGTGTAATTGTAAAAAATAGGTATTGTAGCTTTCTTCTTGTAATATAAGTTATCAATACGATTTGTCTGAATGTTTGTCTAGCGAACCGAGTAAGCAAGATTCCTAGACAACACACTTACCAGCTCAGGTCGACTCGGAAGAAATCGGAGGTCAACGCTCAAACTTAACTCGTATCACACACAAACGCGGCAAATGCTCTTGGTGTCACCTTACGCTACGTCGAACACGCTACGTCATCAACACCAAATGTAATTCTCATGCGACGATGGAGGAACAAATGAACCCCCAAGTCGATTCAGTGCTCTTCGTCAGGAAAAAAGAAAAAAACAAATGTGTAGAGAATTGCATAAATAGAGCCGACATGTACTGTATGTACTGTACTGTAAGTAAGCAGCTTTCATCTCAATAAGTCTACCTAAGTATATATTTAACTTCCTTGCATAATAGTAAATGTACATTTTTCGCTAACGTCTCTTTAATTGCCCCTGTTTTAAAGCTAAGAAAACGGTATTTTTTGTAAACTCTGTTCGCAATAGCGTGGTTCGGAATAGCGGGATTCTACTGTGTTCACAACTGTATTAACATATCATGTTTTATTTTACGTTGTCAGATAATTATACTCTAAAATTTATGAGCTCTAGTATTCAGCACTCTAATATGCTAGAGAAGTAAGATATATACATTGCCTCTGTAATTTTTTTAGCGATGTTATGTATTTGTAGAATATTTTCTGTTATAATGGTTTAATACACGGTATATAAATATTTTGTTCACTAACATCATTTACTAATTGTAAATTTGTGGTCAGGGCTATGGGAACAAACTGCTTATGTCATCGGTGTCTAGGCTTACGCACTATTTAACTTAACTTACGCTAAGGACGAGACACACCCACGCCCGAGGGAAGACTCGAACCTCCGACGAGGGAGCCGGGCGAACCCTAGACCGAACGGCTACCCTGCGCTGCTAACGTCATTTAGTTTGTGAAATATATTATGTATTATATAGCACTGCTTAAGGTAGGTTTATGATTTTCGATAATCACGCACTATATGTCACCTATTACAGATAAGCTGTTCAGCATGATTATTTGAGCACACCGACGAGCAATTTTTATTTCTCAAGTGTTTCATACAAGTCATTTCGCATTTCTTGCGCGTTGCACACGTAGTACCATCTGTATGGAAATTACTTTATCTTACGAACGTAGTACATTAGACAGTTGACAGCTTTTGACTACGAAGTTGACCTTGATATTATGAAATATCCATGATTTGGTTCTTTATTGTTGTTGACATGAATTTTTATTTGACAATAACGAATCGGTTTTATCTTAACGCAAGATAAAATATGTAGGTGAATACTCTTGGCTTCTAGGATCTTATCCGCATTTCTTTATTTTTTTTTTAAATTTCCCCCTTTTTTTAAGCAATATTTTACATCCAGGCGTTGCATCTCCTTATGAAGTATTGAATATTATAACTGTCTAAATCTGTGTCATGGGTTCCAAAAAATCTTTGTCATGCAACTGGTTCGATAATTTTTTAATCCTTTCGAACAGTTACACTTTGCTTATGCCCTTTAGTGCTATGTTCAAGATTTTAAAACTTCGTTTATCTAGGAGTATCCTCTTGCCTGAGTCAATCTCGTTTTCATATCCTGCTTGCGTGATCGGTAGAGTGTTACTTTGCCTCCAAGGTAGCACTTCATCTATATCGTTGTTAGAAAGCGTGATATTACGTTTGTCGCAAATGACATTTGTACTACATCTCATCACATTCCTTTTCCTTGGGTTTACCCCCCCCCCCTCCAGTTAGTATTCTGTACTAAGTAGGCTGTTCATTCAACACAAAGAGGTGCCCTCTAATTTTTCACATTTACTATGGACGGCAGTGGCATCAGCAGATCGTTTCATTGATACCTTTCACCGTGAATTTCCATCTCACTCTAACATTTGTTTTCTCTTTTTGTCACCGTTTTTTGATTTACCGTCGGAACAGTGACGATAGAGTAGTGCATCGCCTTTTTGTAACCATTTTAATTTTCTGAAATCATAAGACCAGAAGAGAATATTTCTTCCAAGACAACGAGAACAGGAGTGCCACATTTGTAGTCAATTGCAGGCCTTACTTGCACTTTAGTAAGCTGAGAGATCGGTACACCTCCATAAAATGTCTCGAGCATTATTGCAGCAGTATTCGCTGGGAGCGCGTCGCAAGGCGCCGGCTCGCCTCATTGTGATTCACGCGGGATAAATATCGCCGCGCTAATAGCGGCGGCCCGGCAGCAGGCGACTCCACTACACTCGCGACGTGGCGGAGCGGGCGCCATCGCGATACCGCTGAATTATGCAGGCCAAAGCGCGCACTTAGGCCCCCCTTATCTGCGTCCGGCTGCCGGGCCCCGTTCAGTCCGTCCTCTGGCGGCAGCAGGCGCGGGCGCGAGCAAAGGCCGTTTATCGATACTGTTATGGAGTCGAGCAACAGAGCGACCTCTGGTCCGTCCGTACGAGATCAAAACTAAAGGAAAAACGGGGATTAATATACATTTTTATTCTAATCGTCAGAATAATTTCCAAAAAAAGCAACCACCACATTTTGATGACAAATACACTAAAAATCACAAAGTATTTCATATTCCCGACAGTTGGAGCTGTTGAAAGGCGTGATGTTGGTAAGAATTCAGCTTGAAGCTGGTAAAATTGTTGTTTATTGAGTCATAATCGGTTTCGCCGCTTAAAGTATCATAATGGAAGTTATAAGAGTCTAGAGGCATGCAAGCGAAGCAGTGGTACAGAAGGGAGTGAGACATGGTTGTGACAAATCCTTAATGTTATTAAATCTGTATATTGAGCGAACAGTAAAGGAAACAAAAGAAAAATTTGGAGTAGGAATAAAAATTCATGCAGAAGAAATAAAAACTTTGAGGTTTGCAGACGACATTGTATTCCTGACGGAGACATCAAACGACTTTGACGAGAAACTGAACGGAACAGACAGTGTCTTGAAAGGAGAATATAAGATCAACATCAACAAGAGGAAATCATGGATACTGGAATCTAGTCGAATTAAATGAGGGGATGATGAGGAATTTGATTAGGAAATGCGACTCTCAAAGTAGTAAAGGAGTTTTGCTAATTAGGGAGTAAAGTAACAGATGATGGTAGAAATAGAGAGGAGATAAAATGTAGACAACCTATGACAAGGAAAGCGTTTCTGAAGAAGAGAAATTTGTTAACATCGAGTGTAGATTTAAGTGTCAGGAACTCTTTTGAAAGTATTTCAATGGAGTGTAGCCATGTATGAAAGTGAAACATGGACGATAAACAGTTTAGACAATAAGGGAATAGACGATTTCGAAATGTGGTGCTACGGAAGAATGCTGAAGAGTAGATGGGTAGATCACGTAACTAATGAGGCTGTATTGAATAGAATTGGGGAAAACAGGAATTTGTAGCACAACTTGACTAGGAGGAGGGATCGATTGGTAGCACAAGTTCTGAGTCATCATAGGATCACCAGTTTCTTGCTGGAGGGAAGTGTGGAAGGTAAAAATCGTAGAGGGAGATCGAGAGATGAATAGGCTAAGCATATTCAGAACGATGTAGGTTACAGTTGTTATTTGGAAATGTCGAGGCTTGCACTGGATAGAGTAACATGGAGAAAACTACAACAACATATGTATTCAAAAAATACTCAAAAATTCACTTGAATCCTTCCTAGGAGAAAATCTCCATTTCTTCCAAATTAACAATTTAACTGTAGACCATATTGAGCTTGAATTCATAGAAATAATATTGACAGCAGTTGAAATATTTATAGCAAATAATGTAATAAACGATGGAGCTGTTCCCCTTTGGTACCCAAAACTAGTCCGAACATTGTTGCTGAAAGAGCGAAAAAAGCACGCAAAATTTAAACTGACACAAAATCCCCAGGACTGGTAACTTTTTACAGAATATCGAAATTCAGCGCCGACGTCAATGCGACATGCTAATAATAGTTTCAACAATGAAACTTTTCCTCGAAACTTGGCAGAAAATCCATTAAGGTTCTCGTTGTATGTAATGTATGAAAGCGGTAAGGCACAATCAATGCCTTATTTGGTCGATAGCAATGGAAATATTATCCATGACTTCCGTATTTCCTTCACAAAAGAAGACCAAGTAAAGATTCCGGAATTCGAACCAAGAACAGCTGCCAACCTGAGTAACTTATAAGTAGATGTCCTGGGAATAGTGAAACCAGACTGTATAGCAAATAGGTTCCCTTCAGAGTATGCTGATTCAATAGTTCCAAATGTAATAATCGTACACAGCCGATCGGGCTGGCAGTGGTGGTCGACCCGTTCTAGGTGCTTCAGTCCGGAACCGAGCTGCTGTTACCGTCGCAGGTTCGAATCCTGCCTTGAGCATGGTTGTGTGTCCTGTCCTTAGCATACTTAGGTTTAATTAGTTCTAAATCTAAGGGAGTGATGACCTCAGTTGTCAAGTCTCATAGTGCTTAGAACCATTTGAACAGTCGATCGGTCGTCAAAATATCTGTACCTAAAGACCGGAAAGTTGCACAGGACACACAAGTAATCCAGAAAGGCTATTGGAGCAATCCACTAAATTACAGGCCCATATGAATACCGTTGATACGCACCAGGATTTTGGAATAGATGTTGGGTTAGAACATTGTAAATTACCACGAAGAGAACGGTCTGTTGACACACAGTCAACAGTGGTCTAGAAAACATCGTAGTGTTGAGCACTCCTGACAAGGGATATCAAACAGGCGCCAAATTTCTATATTTCAAAAATGCTTTTGACATTATACTTCATAAGCAGCTTGAAATGGAATGGCTTGTTTATGGAATATCGTATCAGTTATGCGACTGGATTCGTGATATCCTGTCAGAGAGGTCACACTTCGTAGCAATCGAAAGCAAGTCATCGAGTGAAACATAAGTGGTTTCTGGAGTTCTCCAGTGTAGTGGTATTGGCTCTCTGTTGTCCTTATCTATGTAAACGATCTAGGAGATGAACTGAGCAGCCATCGTAGGTTGTTTGCAGACGATTGTGTCATATATCGTTTAGTAAAGTCATGTGAAGATTAAAACAAACTTGTAAACAGTTTAGGAAAGATGACTGTATTGTGCGGAAATTGGCAATTGACATCAAATAATGAAAACTGTGAGATCTTCCACATATGTGCCAAAAGGAACTTCGATTACTTGATAAATCAATCAATTCTAAAGGCAGTAAATTTGCCTAAATACATACGATTTACTATTACTGACAACTTATATCAGAAAGAACACATAGAAAATGTTGTAAGGAAGACGAATTAAAAACTGCATTATACAGGCAGAAAAGACAGAAGATGTAACAGATCTACTAAAAAGGCTGCCTACACCAAGCTTCCCCGTCTTCTTTTGGAGTACTGGTTTGCGGTGTGGGATCCCTACCAGATAGATTTAACGAAGTACAGCGAGGAAGTTCAAAGAAGAGTAGAACGTTTTGTACTACCGAGAAATAGAGAAGGGACTATCACGGATATAATACAGGATTTGGGGTGGACATTAATACAACAATAGCGTTTCTCGTTTCGGAGGGACGTTATCACAAGCCTCTGGCAGCACTAAAACTAATTTGCCACAAGTTCTCAATCCAAATCATGACGTACAGAATCCCTGCCGAATACCCAATATCGTCTGGTAATATCCCCTGTTAATGGGCTTGTGTCGGCGCTTACGTAACTTAAAGTGAGAAAGACCGAAACTTCTAAGTGTACGTCATAGTAATAATGATTTCCATTTAGCTGTTGAAGTTTCAGAAGTTGCTTCATTTACAACATCTGTTCGGAATTGGGTCCCGCGTGGCATTCTCGCACAAATTTTTGTCACCCCTCTACGTGTAAAAACAGACTATGGTGTACACTAACAAAAAGCTTGCTCATGTCAGTACACCGTACGTCACACACTGAGATGAGAAAAGTCATTAAATACCACCTAATGTGGCGTCGGACACCATGTACCTGGTATAGTGCAAGAAATCGACGTGGCATGGATCCTACAAGTCTTTGAAAGCCCCATGCACAAATACTGAGCCATGCTATCCCTATAGCCACCAACAACTGTGAGAGTATTGGCGGTGCTGAATTTTGTGCCCCATTGTGTGCCATACCCGTTAAACAGGCCTACTGTCAGGCGAACAGGGAAATTTTAAAATTTGTGGTAGGGTCTTGAGGGACGCAACTGCTGAGGTCTTAGGACATTAAGCTTACACACTACTTAATCTAACTTAAACTAACGTGCGCTAATTACACACACCTATGACCGACGGAGGATTCGCACCACCGACGGCGGGAAAGGGGGGAGGGGTGCGCGGACAGTGGCAAGGTGGCGTAGACCACTCGGGTACCCCTTGCGGCGGCGATCAGGGTGGAAAAATATTCGCTAGAGCTGTCCAGAATGTTCTTAAAACCAAATGCGAACAATTGTACCCCAGTGACATGATGCATTGTCATCCATAAAAATTCCGCCGTTTTTTGGGAATATGGAGTCGACGAATGGCTGCAAATGGTTTTCAGTCACTGATCGGTTTAGTTGTATCAGAGCACCCAGTCCATCCCATGCAAAAACAGCCCACATCATTATCGAGCCACATAGTGCCTTGTTGCTAACTTGGATCCACGGCGCCATACTTGAACCCTACAATCAGCTCATACCATCTGAAATTGGAGTCATCTCACCATTCCACGATTTCCAGTTGTTTTGGGTCAACCGCTATTTTCACAAATCCAGGAAAGGCGCTGTAGGCACCCACGTCGGACGTCTGCTGTCATAATCCATTCTGTAATAATGGGTACGTGCGTCGTAATTCCGACTGTTATTTCATGCAGTACTGCTTGTCTCTTAACACTGACAACTCTAAGCAAACGCTGCTGCTCTCGGTTGTTAGGCGAAGGCCGTCGACCGATACGTTGAAGAGAGGTAATGCTTGAATTTTGTGTTCTCAGCACAGTTTGACACTGTGAATCTCCGAATACTGAATTCCCTATCGATTTTCGAAATGGAATGTCCCATGCATCTAGCTCCAACTACCATTCCGCATTCAAAGTCTGATTTCCGTTGTGGGGTCATAATCACATCGTCAACATTTTCATATGAACCACCTGAAAACAAATGACCACTACGCCATTGCACTGCCCTCTTATACCTTGTGAATTCCGGACTACTTCTATTTGTATATGTGTATATCGCTATCAGAATGAGATTTTTCACTCTGCAGCGGAGTGTGCGCTGATATGAAACTTCCTGGCATATTACAACTGTGTGCCCGACCGAGACGCGAAGTCGGGACCTTCGCCATTCGTGGGCAAGTTCTCTACCAACTGACCTACCAAACCACGACTCACGCCCAGTCCTCACAGCTTTACTTCTGCCAGTACCTCATCTTCCACTTTCCAAACTTTACATGAGCTCTTCTGTGCACGCCTCTACACCTAAGTGCTACCCTCTAATCTTAACAAGAACAGTACCTATAAATGTAGCTCACTGCCAGAGGTATCACAGTCACTTTCCCTTTTAACTTTCGGCTCGTTCGTTTGTGGACCAGGCTCCCTGATCTCAAGCAGACACCTCTATCCTTACCCATCCGTTATAAAACTTTTTAACATCATAACGGAATCACCACCACTGCTATTAAGAAATGTTGGTTCAAGATAAATGTGCTGCTGCTTCCTTCCAGATGTAATTTCCGGGGTCGAGTGCTTGGGCTACTATTGGAGGGCAGGGTATACACAAATTGCAGTACGTTGGATAGTGGCGACACTACACTCAACATGACAGGTCATTATAATATGGCACTCTAGTGTGAGGACAGCGTATCTGTATTTGTGATGGGCCATGACAGCTGTAGGTTTGAAATGTGATGCAGCGATATGAATGATAATACTGTTTAAAATTACAGTATTAGCCCAACAGGAAGCAAAAGTGACCATGGTACTGTTAGGCTAGGCAACACAGTCCTAGGAGGTTTCACAAATCACAGGGCCATTGCGTAGGTTAGGTATTCAACCCGGAAATAACAGCACGTACCTATAGCGACAGCATTCGAAGTTACAGGTACACTAGTGAAGTACCAGAAGCTCTAATTTAAGACTGGTGGTAGAGGCACATGTCTCCGAATCAATACCCTTATAACGATCATATACGAAGCACCACAGTACTGGTTCTGAGCATTTTGTTGCTTACATAATTTGTTGATCGAACTACCTCCTGTATTGTCACTTAGTACATTACATAAGGAAGTTCACGCTGTGGAAATCAAGTATGCATGGGAATCACTAACATATGGTAATACTGTCAAAACCGATATATTCACTGAAAATAAAAATCAGGATAAGGGAGCGGAGTATTTCGAAAATATCAAAACTTCAGCATTAAAGGGGTAAACACTACTCCCATTTCCTCTGCATATTGTAATGTTACATGCAGGATATGTCCTGTCACTTTTAAATTCCATGTTAGTGGCCGGATCTTCCGGTAATGGTGGATACAACCTAACCTAGATTTCTAACGTAATTTACAGTGTCAGGTGGTGCAAATAGCGTGAGCTATATTTTATCACTACGCAGAGTGTGTCCTTTCTTCTCAATACAGATTATCATTAAAATCTCGCACTAACTATATTGTAACAACACATCTCAAGCAATAGTGTGGTCAGTGATTTCAATCCTCTAGAGGAAAATATTATTAGTATATGATAAATATATCTTGGTGTTTCTCCTTTACTGCATGGACTAGTGACTGTTAGAGCAACACTTACAGTTATGACGCTTACAACTAGTCCATCATCACTATCTTAGGAATCAGCTAATCTCTCACAACTGGTATGATAACAGGATAATAATCAGTGTATGAATAAAAATCATTCCCTGTGAATCATTTCCTTCAACAAATATTAACTAGTCTATTAATGTTATGCAGTTAAATTATGCAACTGCATAATTTCGATTAACTGGGCGACAGAAAATATGCAGATTTATTTCTTAAAAGTGACGCATCAACACCACTATCATTTCCTACGTAAATCTCCATATCCATTATTTATCAATGCTCATCAGTCCGTATAACGAATACATAAAACAGTAGTAAGAAATTAAATATTTTAAAATAAATAAGAATCCTGCATATGTTGCACGTATTGTGTATTAAGATTGTACCTCAGGCTCTCAATATATGCTGGGCAGTATAACCTCTTTGCTAAAAACATTGAAAAATATTGTCTCTGACTTACGATTGCAGACCAAGCGCTACTTAATGCTCAAAGCAATCAGTTTGCATACATATTCCAGTTTCGGCAAAACTGTATAGATTTATTCTGTCTTTTGTTTCTAAACATTTTCAACAAGCAAGCAAAGATATACATTTTACCTCAGAGTTACTGATATAATATTTATGTTTCTTTCTATATTTTACGCAAGTTAATTGTGCAGTAATACTTCTTTCGATAGTCTTTATCTGATTAGTATCTAAATCTCAAATATACTTACTGATGGGTTGGCATTCGTCTTATACCGCCCTATTTATCTCTATCTGTTAATGTATCTGTTATTATTGTTATGTTAACCATCTTCTATCCGTTAAATTGAAATCTTTCTTTTAATACCGTTTTCATACTTATTTTGAACCTACTTTCACTTTGCAGATTACAGATTTTTGTTTCCTAATCACAGCAGACTGTTGGACTTTAATTTATTTCTCTGCGTTTTTCCTTTATAATCACATTTCACTGCTTTCCCGGATATTCAGTTATTGATTTGTGCTTTTTTTTTTACAGGGTAAGTAACGAGTTCGGGAACACGGGATATTACTTTTTACAAATAGCCAGCCATTTATATCCTACAAGGTCAGTAAAATCATTGACTAACGTTCAGTAGTGGTTGTGGGCCCAAAAGAACTAACAAAACCCATGAATAACCACAAAAGAATCGCCATAGCCTCTTTGACTGAAATTTAGTGATCAAATATCAGCCTCTCCATGCGTTGACTCCTGAACTGTTCAACGCATTAAACAGTCGCCACAGATCTACCTTTTTTTAGGAACTCAATAGCACTGTTCATGGCTCATCATAATGGTTCTTTTACTACTCCAAACAATATAATAAAGACAGGAGAAATTCCTTACAAAATGTTGGGCCTGTTGCTGTACAATGCATTTGTAGTTCTGCCACCATAATGAACAGTGCAGGCCTTTACTGTAATATGAAAAAGCTTTGTCACTGCACAGTCACTGCAGTTTCCATACAACCAGTGTCCACAGGTCTATCAGATATTACTCTTCACTATGACAGGGTCCAGGTATATCGGAACACTACATTGGTCTCCACACACATCGATAATTGCACCAATCTAAATCAACTAACTACAATTAATTATTTAACATACAGGCAGTTCTCGACGATATCCCAGAGGTTACAATTATTAATCTTCGCCCTCCAGTCACAAATGAGCTTATTAAGCTGTCACCTACGCTTTAATACACACAAACACCGTCCAAAGAGAGGGGTGCGCATCCAGCTTTTCTCAGTTTTCGTGATCGTCGCAACTACTTCCCAGTCAAGTAGCCCCTCAAGTGGTCTCACAGGGTCTGAGTGCACCCAACATGCCAACAGCACTTGCCAGACCAGATGCTGAGCCATCCAAGTGCTAGGCAAGTTTCCAACGGTCATATGATGGGAACTCGGGTTACAACTATGGAAAGGCTGTTGCCACCTATGGTTTAATATTAATTTAAAATTCGAAACTGTACAACCCAAACTTATATTCAGAACCTAGGTTAAACTTTCTAAAATTAGCAAACAATACGTCTACTGCTATGACTTTCAAGAACCGTCTCCATCCTTACTGACTTACCTCCATGTACCTCAAATACAAACATGGTCAGATAGTAATTTCTCTCTTACATGATACGAGTCGTCCACAATTCAAAACAGTACTCATTATTAAAACCATTGAGTAACCATTAACAATCAAGATCAAACACATAACTAGCGCTTTTCACAATTTCACTATTTTGTGAAGTGCTATCGTGACTTTTAAACAGTGGCAAGCTGCAACTTTAAATACTGTCACTACCTCTCATGATGCTGTTTGGATGGCGCATTCGGCATAGCAGAACCAGCAGCGTCCTTCCCACCTCTCACATTTTCTTCAACAGTACATTAACAATAAATTGTAAAAATAAAAATATATTTTACAATGTCAGAATGTCTTTACCTATAGATAGATCTGCTAATTATTTCCCTAATGCGTTGATGTGATAAATCTGCCGTTAACCTTTACCACATATTTCTCGCTCGTCACAAAATGCGACACCCACAAAGACTATGGGATCAAAAGTGTCCGGACACCTGGCTGTAAATGACTTCCAAATTCATGGCGCACTTCATCGGCAATCCTGGAATCCAAAATGGTGTTGGTCCACCCTTAGCCTTGATGACAGCTGCTATTCTCGCAGGCATACGTTCAATCAGGTGCCAAAAGGTTTCTTGGGGAATAGCAGCCCATTCTTTACAGAGTTCTGCACCGAGGAGACGCATCGATGTCGGTCGGTGAGGCCCGGTACGAAGTCGACGTTCCGAAGCATCCCAAAGGTGTTCTATAGGATTCCGATCAGGACTCTGTGCAGGCCAGTCCATTACAGGGATGTTATTGTCATATTTCCACTGTACCACAGGACGTGCATTATGAACATGTGCTCGATCGTGTTTAAAGATGCAATCGCCATCCACGAATTGCTCTTCAACAGTGGGAATCAAGAAGGTGCTTAAAACATCAATGTAGGCCAGTGCTGTGATATTGCCAAGCAAAACTACAAGGGCTGCTAGCCCCCTACTTAAACAGCACGACTACACCATAACACCACCGCTTCCGATTTTTACTGTTGGCGCTACACTCGCTGGCAGATGACGTTCACCCTGTCGTCGGATCGCCACATTCTCCCGTGCAACGCGGCTGCTAGTCCGCCATTCATGCAAAATCTTAAGGTCCTAGCTCATGTCCAAGGAACCAAGGAAGGCAAAAAAGTCAATAATCGACAACTAAAACTTGAAATGTACTGCTTCTTACTGGCTTTTACATCAATTTAGAAGTTTCTTTTGTGTTACACTATGGTGCTTTTAGTGTCTCCGCATACCGCAGCACGCTACATAGCTTTGCATACGATAAATGTGAGTGTCTCAGAGAGAATAGCGGCCAATGTGACGATCTGGCTTTAAGTCGATTCGATAACAAATGACGAAAACGGACGGATTTCTCAGGTTTTTACTACATATGAACACCTTTCACATTCTTCCGTGCAACGCGGCTGCTAGTCCTCCTTTCATGCAAAATCGTAAGGTCCTAGCTCATGTCCAAGGCACCAAAGCCGGCTAAAAAGTCAGTAATCGATAACTAAATCTTTAATTCTACTGCTTCTTACTGGCTATTACATCAACTTGGAAGCTTCTGCTGTGTTCTACTATGCTGCATATAGTGTCTTCGTATACCGTAGCACGGGACATAATTTTGCAGACGATAAATGTAACTGTTTGAGAGAGAATAGCGGCCAATGTGACGATCTGGCTTTAAGTCGATTCGATAACAGGGGGAAAGGAGGAAAACGGACGGATTTTTCAGGTTTTTACTACATATGAACACTTTTCACATTCTCCCAAGCGACGCGTCTGATAGTCCTCCTTTCATGCAAAATATTAAGGTCCTAGCTCATGTCCAAGGAACCAACGAAGGCAAAAAAATCAATAATCGATAACTAAAACTTGAATTGTACTGCTTCTTACTAGCTTTTACATCAATTTAGAAGTTTCTTCTGTGTTATACTATGGTGCTTTTAGTGTCTCCGCATACCGCAGCACGCTACATAGCTTTGCATACGATAAATGTAAGTGTTTCAGAGGGAATAGCGGCCAATGCGACGATCTGGCTTTAAGTCGATTCGATATCGAATGACGAAAACGGACGGATTTCTTCTGTTTTTACTACAAATGAACACAGTTCACATTCTCCCGTGCAACGCGGCTGCTAGTCCGCCATTCATGCAAAATCATAAGGCCCTAGCTCATGTCCAAGGAACCAAGTAAGGCTAAAAAGTCAATAATCGATAACTAAAACGTGAATTGTACTGCTTCTTGCTGGCTTTTACATCAACTTAGAAGTTTCTTCTGTGTTATACTATGGTGCCTTTAGTGTCTCCGCATACCGCAGCACGCGACATAGCTTTGCAGACGATTAATGTACCCGTTTCAGAGAGAATGGCGGCCAATGTGACGATCCCTTTATGCGGATTCGATAACAAATGACGGAAACGGACGGGTTTCTCAGGTTTTTCTACATATGAACACCTTTCACATTCTTCCGTGCAAAGCATCTGCTAGTCCTCCTTTCATGCAAAATCTTAAGGTCCTAGCTCATGTCCAAGGCACCAAAGAAGGGTAAAAAGTCAATTACCGATAGCTAAAACTTGAATTGTACTGCTTCTTACTGGCAATTACATCAACTTAGAAGCTTCTTCTGTGTTCTACTATGGTGTTTTTAGTGTCTCCGCATACCGCAGCACGCGACATAGCTTTGCAGACGATAAATGTAACCGTTCCAGAGACAAGAGCGGCCAATGTGACGATCTGGCTTTGAGTCGACTCGATAACAAATGACGAAAACGGACGGATTTATCCTGTTTTTTCTACATATGAACACAGTTCACATTCTCCCGTGCAACGCGGCCGCTAGACCGCCATTCATGTAAAATCTTAAGGTCCTAGCTCATGTCCAAGGAACCAAGGAAGGCAAAAAAGTCAATAATCGATAACTAAAACTTGAATTGTACTGGTTCTAACTGGCTTTTACATCAACTTAGAAGTTTCTTCTGTGTTCTACTATGGTGCATATAGTGTCTACTCATACCGTAGCACGCAACATAAATTTGCAGACGATAAATGTAACCGTTTGAGAGAGAATAGCGGCCAATGTGACGATCTGACTTTAAGTGGATTCGATAACAAATGACGAAAACGGACGGATATCTCAGGTTTTTACTACATAGGAACACTTTTCACATTCTCCCTTGCAATGCGGCTGCTAGTCCTGCTTTCATAAAAAATCTTAAGATCCTAGCTCATGGCCAAAGCACCAAAGCCAGCTAAAATGTCAATAATCGATAACAAAAACTTGAATTGTACTGCTTCTTACTGGCTATTACATCAACTTAGAAGCTTCTTCTGTGTTCTACTATGGTGCTTTTAGTGTCTCCGCATACCGAAACACGCGACATAGCTTTGCCGACGATAAATGTAACCGTTCCAGAGAGAAGAGCGTCCAATGTGACGATCTGGCTTTAAGTCTATTCGATAACGAATGACGAAAACGGACGGATTTCTCCTGGTTTTACTACATATGAACACTTTTCACATCCTACCGTGCGACGCGGCTGCTAGTACGCCTTTCACGCAAAATCTTAAGGTCCTAGCTCATGTCCAAGGAACCAAGGAAGGCTACAAGGTCAATAATCGATAACTAAAACTTGAATTGTACTGCTTCTTACTGGCTTTTACATCAATTTTGAAGTTTCTTCTGTATTATACTATGGTGCTTTTAGTGTCTCCGCATACCGCAGCGTGCTACATAGTTTTGCATACGATAAATGTAACTGTTTCAGAGAGAATAGCGGTCTTTGTGACGATCGGGCTTTAAGTCGATTCGATAACAAAGGAGGAAAACGGACGGATTTTTCAGGTTTTTACTACATATGAACACTTTTCACATTCTCCCAAGCGACGCGTCTGATAGTCCTCCTTTCATGCAAAATCTTAAGGTCCTAGCTCATGTCCAAGCCACCAAAGCCGGCTAAAAAGTCAATAATCGATAACTAAAACTTGAGTAGTACTGCTTCTTACTGGCTATTACATCAACTTAGAAGCTTGTTCTGTGTTCTACTATAGTGCTTTTAGTGTCTCCGCATACCGCAGCACGCGGCATAGCTTTGCAGACGAAAAATGTCACCGTTCCAGAGAAAGAACAGCGGCCAATTTGACGATCTGGCTTTAAGTCTATTCGATAACGAATGACGAAAACAGACGGATATCTGAGGTATCTACTACATATGAAGGCTTTTCACATTCTCCCGTGCACAGCGGCTGCTAGTCCTCACTTTTTTATGAAAATCATAAGATTCTAGCTCATGTCCAAGGCCAAAAAGACAGGTAAAAAGTGAATAATCGATAACTAAAACTTGAATTGTACTGCTTCTTACTGGCTATTACATCAACTTAGAAGGTTCATCTGTGTTCTACTATGGTGCTTTTAGTGTCTCCGCATACCGCAGCACGCGACATAGGTTTGCAGACGATAAATGTAACCGTTTCAGAGAAAAGAGTGGCCAATGTAACGATCTGGCTTTTAGTCGATTCTATAACAAATGACGAAAACGGACGGATTTCTCAGGTTTTTACTGTATATGAACACTCTTCACATTCTCCCGTGCAACGCGGCTGCTAGTACTCTTTTCACGCAAAATCTTAAGGTCCTAGCTCATGTCCAAGGCAACAAGGTAGGCTAAAAAGTCAATAATCGATAACTAAAACTTGAATTGTACTGCTTCTTACAGGCTATTACATCAACTACTATGGTTCTTTTAGTGTCTCAGCATACCGCAGCACGCGACATAGCTTTTCAGACGATAAATGTAACCGTTCCAGAGAGAAGAGCGACCAAAGTGACGATCTGGCTTTAAGTCTATTCGATAACGAATGACGAAAATGGTCGGATATCTCAGGTTTTTACTACATATGAACACTTTTCATATTCTCCCGTGGGACGCGGCTGCTAGTACGCCTTTTACGCAAAATCTTAAGGTCCTAGCTCATGTCCAAGGCAACAAGGAAGGCAAAAAAGTTAATAATCGATAACTAAATTTTGATGTACTGCTTCTTACTGGCTTTTACATCAACTGAGAAGCTTCTTCTGTGTTCTACTATGGTGCTTTTAGTGTCTCCGCCTACCGCAGCACGCGACATAGCTTTGCAGACGATGAATGTAACATTTTCAGAGAGAATAGCGGCCAATGTGGCGATCTGGCTTTTACTCGATTCGAGAACAAATGACGAGAACGGACGGATTTCTGAGGTTTTTTCTACATATGAACACTTTTCACATTCTCCCGTGCAACGCAGCCGCTAGTCCTCCTTTCATGCAAAATCGTAAAGTCCTAGCTCATGTCTAAGGCACCAAAGAAGGGTAAAAAGTCAATAATCGATAACTAAAACTTGAATTGCACTGCTTCTTACTGGCAATTACATCAACTTACAAGCTTCTTCTGTGTTCTCCTATGGTGCTTTTAGTGTCTATGCATACCGCAGCACGTGACATAGCTTTGCAGACGATTAATGTAACCGTTTCAGAGAGAATATCGGCCAATGTGACGATCCCTTTATGTCGATTCGATAACAAATGACGGAAACGGACGGGTTTCTCAGGTTTTTCTACATATGAACACCTTTCACATTCTTCCGTGCAACGCGTCTGCTAGTCCTCCTTTCATTCAAAATCTTAAGGTCCTATCTCATGTCCAAGGCACCAAAGCCGGCTAATAAGTCAATAATCGATAGCTAAAACTTGAATTTTACTGCTTCTTACTGGCTATTACATCAACTTAGAAGTTTCTTCTTTGATCTACTATGACGCTTTTAGTGTCTCCGAATACCGCAGAACGCGACATAGCTTTGCAGACTATAAATGTAACCGTTTCAGAGAGAAGAACGGTCAATGTGAAGATCTGGCTTTACGTCTATTCGATAACAAAGGAGGAAAACGGACGGATTTTTCAGGTTTTTACTACATATGACCAGTTTTGACATTCTCTCGTGCAACGCGGCTGCTAGTCCTCCTCTCATGCAAAATCTTAAGGTCCTAGCTCATGTCCAAGGCACCAAAGAAGGGTAAAAAGTCAATAATCGATAGCTAAAACTTGAATTGTACTGCTTCTTACTGGCTATTACATCAACTTACAAGCTTCTTCTGTGTTCTCCTATGGTGCGTTTAGTGCTTATGCATACCGCAGCACGTGACATAGCTTTGCAGACGATAAATGTAACTGTTCCAGAGAGAAGAGCGGCGGCCAATGTGACGATCATTCTTTAAGTCTATTCGATAACGAATGACGAAAACGTACGGATATCTCAGGTTTTTACTACATATGAACACTCTTCACATTCTCCCGTGCAACGCGGCTGCTAGTACTCTTTTCACGCAAAATCTTAAGGTCCTAGCTCATGTCCAAGGCAACAAGGAAGGCAAAAAAGTTAATAATAGATAACTAAATTTTGATGTACTGCTTCTTACTGGCTTTTACATCACCTTAGAAGCTTCTTCTGTATTCTACTATGGCGCTTTTAGTGTCTCCGCCTACCGCAGCACGCGACATAGCGTTGCAGACGATAAATGTAACATTTTCAGAGAGAGTAGCGGCCAATGGGACGTTCTGGCTTTATCTCGATTCGATGACAAATGACGAGAACGGTTGGGTTTCTCAGGTTTTTACTACATATGAACACTTTTCACATTCTCCCGTGCAACGCAGCTGCTAGTTCTCCTTTCATGCAAAATCTTAAGGTCCTAGTTCATTTCCAAAGCACCAAAGAATGGTAAAAAATCAATAATCGATAGCTAAAATGTGAATTGTACTGCTTCTTACAGGCTATTACATCAACTTAGAAGTTTCTTCTTTGTTCTACCATGGTGCTTTTAGTGTCTCCGCGTACCGCAGCACGCGACATAGCTTTTCACACGATAAATTTAACCGTTTCAGAGAGAGTAGCGGCCAATGTGACGATCTGGCTTTAAGTCGATTCGATAACAAATGACGAAAGGGGGCGGATTTCTCAGGTTTTTACTAGATATGAACACTTTTCACATTCTCCCGTGCAATGCAGCCGCTAGTCCTCCTTTCATGCAAAATCGTAAGGTCCTAGCTCATGTCTAAGGCACCAAAGAAGGATAAAAAGTCAATAATCGATAACTAAAACTTGAATTGCACTGCTTCTTACTGCCTATTACATCAACTTACAAGCTTCTTGTGTGTTCTCCTATGGTGCTTTTAGTGTCTATGCATAACGCAGCACGGGACATGGCTTTGCAGGCGATAAATGTAACTGTTTCAGAGAGAATAGCGGTCTTTGTGACGATCTGGCTTTACGTCGATTCGATGACAAATGACGGAAACGGACCGATTTCTCATGTTTTTACTACATATGAAAACTTTTCACATTCTCCCGTGCAACGCGGCTGCTAGTCCTCATTTTTTTTATCAAAATAATAAGATTCTAGCTCATGTCCAAGGCCAAAAAGACGGGTAAAAAGTGAATAATCGATAACTAAAACTTGCATTGTACTGCTTCTTACTGGCTAATACATCAACTTAGAAGGTTCATCTGTGTTCTACTATGGTGCATTTAGTGTCTCCGCATACCGCAGCACGTGACATAGGTTTGCAGACGATAAATGTAACCGTTTCAGAGAGAAGAGCGGCCAATGT
The DNA here is from genome assembly GCF_023897955.1 of Schistocerca gregaria. NCBI lineage: Eukaryota > Metazoa > Arthropoda > Insecta > Orthoptera > Acrididae > Schistocerca > Schistocerca gregaria. The sequence goes on from NW_026061771.1 coordinate 139,154, forward strand.
AACGATCTGGCTTTTAGTCGATACTATAACAAATGACGAAAACGGACGGATTTCTCAGGTTTTTACTGTATATGAACACTTTTCACATCCTCCCGTGCACCGCGGCTGCTAGTCCTCTTTTCATGCAAAATCTTAAGGTGCTAGCTCATGTCCAAGGCACCAAAGAAGGGTAAAAATTCAATAATCGATAGCTACAACTTGAATTGTACTGCTTCTTACTGCCTTTTACATCAACTTAGAAGCTTTTTCTGTGTCCTACTATGGTGCTTTTAGTGTCTCCGCATACCGCAGCACGCGACATAGATTTGCAGACGATGAATGTAGCCGTTTCAGAGAGAATAGCGGCCAATTTGGCGATCTGGCTTTTACTCGATTCGAGAACAAATGACGAGAACGGACGGGTTTCTGAGGTTTTTTGTACATATGAACACTTTTTACATTCTCCAGTGCAACGCACCTGCTAATCCTCCTTTCATGTGAAATCTTAAGGTCCTAGCTCATGTCCAAGTCACCAAAGAAGGATAAAAAGTCAATAATCGATAACTAAAACTTGAATTGTACTGCTTCTTACTGGCTATTATATCAACTTAGGAGCTTTTTCTGTGTTCTCCTATGGTGCTTTTAGCGTCTTCGCATACCGCAGCTTCCGAGCGAGGTGGCGCTGTGGCTAGCACACTGGACTCGCATTCGGGAGGACGACGGTTCAATCCCGTCTCCGGCAATCCTGATTTAGGATTTCCGTGATTTCCCTAAATCGCTTCAGGCAAATGCCGGGATGGTTCCTTTGAAAGGGCACGGTCGATTTCCTTCCCCATCCTTCCCTCGCCCGAGCTTGCGCTCCATCTCTAATGACCTCGCTGTCGACGGGACGTTAAACGGTAATATACTACTATACCGCAGCACGCGACATAGCTTTTCAGACAATAAATGTAACCGTTTCAAAGACAATTGCAGCCAATGTGGCGATCTGGCTTTAAGTCGATTCGATAACAAATGACGAAAGGGGGCGGATTTCTCAGGTTTTTACTACATATGAACACTTTTCACATTCTCCCGTGCAACGCAGCCGCTAGTCCTCCTTTCATGCAAAATCGTAAAGTCCTAGCTCATGTCTAAGGCACCAAAGAAGGGTAAAAAGTCAATAATCGATAACTAAAACTTGAATTGCACTGCTTCTTACTGCCTATTACATCAACTTACAAGCTTCTTCTGTGTTCTCCTATGGTGCTTTTAGTGTCTATGCATACCGCAGCAAGTGACATAGCTTTGCAGACGATTAATGTAACCGTTTCAGAGAGAATAGTGGCCATTGTGACGATCCCTTTATGTCGATTCGATAACAAATGACGGAAACGGACGGGTTTCTCAGGTTTTTCTACATATGAACACCTTTCACATTCTTCCGTCCAACGCATCTGCTAGTCCTCTTTTCATGCAAAATCTTAAGGTCCTAGCTCATGTCCAAGGCACCAAAGCCGGCTAATAAGTCAATAATCGATAGCTAAAACTTGAATTTTACTGCTTCTTACTGGCTATTACATCAACTTAGAAGTTTCTTCTTTGATCTACTATGACGCTTTTAGTGTCTCCGAATACCGCAGAACGCGACATAGCTTTGCAGACTATAAATATAACCGTTTCAGAGAGAAGAACGGTCAATGTGAAGATCTGGCTTTACGTCGATTCGATAAAAAAGGAGAAAAACGGACGGATTTTTCAGGTTTTTACTACATATGACCAGTTTTGACATTCTCTCGTGCAACGCGGCTGCTAGTCCTCCTCTCATGCAAAATCTTAAGGTCCTAGCTCATGTCCAAGGCACCAGAGAAGGGTAAAAAGTCAATAATCGATAGCTAAAACTTGAATTGTACTGCTTCTTACTGGCTATTACATCAACTTAGAAGCTTGTTCTGTGTTCTACTATGGTGCTTTTGGTGTCTCCGCATACCGCAGCACGCGACATAGCTTTGCAGACGATAAATGTAACTGTTCCAGAGAGAAGAGCGGCGGCCAATGTGACGATCATTCTTTAAGTCTATTCGATAACGAATGACGAAAACGGACGGATATCTCAGGTTTTTACTACATATGAACACTCTTCACATTCTCCCGTGCAACGCGGCTGCTAGTACTCTTTTCACGCAAAATCTTAAGGTCCTAGCTCATGTCCAAGGCAACAAGGAAGGCTAAAAAGTCAATAATCGATAACTAAAACTTGAATTGTACTGATTCTTACAGGCTATTACATCAACTACTATGGTGCTTTTAGTGTCTCCGCATACCGCAGCACGCGACATAGCTTTTCAGACGATAAATGTAACCGTTCCAGAGAGAAGAGCGTCCAAAGTGACGATCTGGCTTTAAGTCTATTCGATAACGAATGACGAAAACGGACGGATATCTCAGGTTTTTACTACATATGAACACTTTTCACATTCTCCCGTGGGACGGGGCTGCTAGTACGCCTTTTACGCAAAATCTTAAGGTCCTAGCTCATGTCCAGGGCAACAAGGAAGGCAAAAAAGTTAATAATCGATAACTAAATTTTGATGTACTGCTTCTTACTGGCTTTTACATCAACTTAGAAGCTTCTTCTGTGTTCTACTATGGTGCTTTTAGTGTCTCCGCCTACCGCAGCACGCGACATAGCTTTGCAGACGATAAATGTAACATTTTCAGAGAGAGTAGCGGCCAATGTGACGATCTGGCTTTATCTCGATTCGATGACAAATGACGAGAACGGTTGGGTTTCTCAGGTTTTTACTACATATGAACACTTTTCACATTCTCCCGTGCAACGCGGCTGCTAGTTCTCCTTTCATGCAAAATCTTAAGGTCCTAGTTCATGTCCAAAGCACCAAAGAATGGTAAAAAATCAATAATCGATGGCTAAAATGTGAATTGTACTGCTTCTTACAGGCTATTACATCAACTTAGAAGTTTCTTCTTTGTTCTACCATGGTGCTTTTAGTGTCTCCGCCTACCGCAGCACGCGACATAGCTTTGCAGACGATAAATGTAACATTTTCAGAGAGAGTAGCGGCCAATGTGACGATCTGGCTTTATCTCGATACGATGACAAATGACGAGAACGGTTGGGTTTCTCAGGTTTTTCTACATATGAACACCTTTCACATTCTTCCGTGCAACGCATCTGCTAGTCCTCCTTTCATGCAAAATCTTAAGGTCCTAGCTCATGTCCAAGGCACCAAAGCCGGCTAAAAAGTCAATAATCAATAGCTAAAACTTGAATTGTACTGCTTCTTACTGGCTATTACATAAACTTAGAAGCTTCTTCTGTGTTCTACTATGGTGCTTTTAGTGTCACCGCATACCTCAGGACGCGACATAGCTTGGCAGACGATAAATGTAACCGTTTCAGAGAGAAGAGCGGTCAATGTGAATATCTGGCTTTAAGTCGATTCGATAACAAAGGACGAAAATGGACGGCTTTTTCAGGTTTTTACTACATATGAACACTTTTCACATTCGCCCGTGCGACGCGGCTGCTAGTACGCCTCTCACGCAAAATCTTAAGGTCCTAGCTCATGTCCAGGCACTAAGGTAGGCTAAAAAGTCAATAATCGATAGCAAAAACTTGAATTGTACTGCTTCTTACTGGCAATTACATCACCTTAGAAGCTTCTTCAGTGTTCTACAATGACGCTTTTAGTGTCTCCGCATTCCGCAGCACACGACATAACTTTGCGGACGATAAATGTAACTGTTTCAGAGAGAATAGTGGCCAATGTGGCGATCTGGCTTTAACTCGATCCGATAACAAATGACGAAAACGAACAGATTTCTCCGGTTTTTACTATATACGAACACTTTTCACATTCTCGCGTGCAACGCGGCTGCCAGTAATCCTTTCATACAAAATCTTAAGATCCTAGCTCTAGTCCAAGGCATCAAAGAAGGGTAAAAAGTAAATAATCCATAGCTAAAACTTGAATTGTACTGCTTCATACTGGCTATTACATCAACGTAGAAGCTTCTTCTGTATTCTAATATGGTGCTTTTAGTGTCTCCGCATTACGCCGCACGCGACATACCTTTGCAGACGATAAATGTAACCGTTTCAGAGAGAGGAGCGGCGATTGTGACGATCTGGGTTTAAGTCGATTCGATAACAAATGACGAAAACGGACGGAATTCTCAGGTTTTTACTACATATGAATACATTTCACATTCTCCCGTGCAACGCGGGTGCCAGGAATCCTTTCATACAAAATCTTAAGATCCTAGATCATGTCCAAGGCACCAAAGAAGGGAGAAATCTCAGTAATCGATTACTAAAACATGAATTGTACTGCTTCTTACTGGCTATAACATCAATTTAGAAGTTTCTTCTTAGTTCTACTACGACGCTTTTAGGGTCTCCGCATACCGCAGAACGCGACATAGCTTTGCAGACGATAAATTTAACCGTGTCAGAGAGAATAGCGGCCAATGTGGCGATCTGGCTTTTAGTCGATTCGAGAACAAATGACGAGAACGGACGGGTTTCTCAGGTTTTTTCTACATATGAACACCTTTCACATTCTTCCGTGCAACGCATCTGCTAGTCCTCCTTTCATGCAAAATCTTAAGGTCCTAGCTCATGTCCAAGGCACCAAAGCCGGCTAAAAAGTCAATAATCAATAGCTAAAACTTGAATTGTACTGCTTCTTACTGGCTATTACATAAACTTAGAAGCTTCTTCTGTGTTCTACTATGGTGCTTTTAGTGTCACCGCATACCTCAGGACGCGACATAGCTTGGCAGACGATAAATGTAACCGTTTCAGAGAGAAGAGCGGTCAATGTGAATATCTGGCTTTAAGTCGATTCGATAACAAAGGAAGAAAATGGACGGCTTTTTCAGGTTTTTACTACATATGAACACTTTTCACATTCGCCCGTGCGACGCGGCTGCTAGTACGCCTCTCACGCAAAATCTTAAGGTCCTAGCTCATGTCCAAGGCACTAAGGTAGGCTAAAAAGTCAATAATCGATAGCAAAAACTTGAATTGTACTGCTTCTTACTGGCAATTACATCACCTTAGAAGCTTCTTCAGTGTTCTACAATGACGCTTTTAGTGTCTCCGCATTCCGCAGCACACGACATAACTTTGCGGACGATAAATGTAACTGTTTCAGAGAGAATAGTGGCCAATGTGGCGATCTGGCTTTAACTCGATCCGATAACAAATGACGAAAACGAACAGATTTCTCCGGTTTTTACTATATACGAACACTTTTCACATTCTCGCGTGCAACGCGGCTGCCAGTAATCCTTTCATACAAAATCTTAAGATCCTAGCTCTAGTCCAAGGCATCAAAGAAGGGTAAAAAGTAAATAATCCATAGCTAAAACTTGAATTGTACTGCTTCATACTGGCTATTACATCAACGTAGAAGCTTCTTCTGTATTCTAATATGGTGCTTTTAGTGTCTCCGCATTACGCCGCACGCGACATACCTTTGCAGACGATAAATGTAACCGTTTCAGAGAGAGGAGCGGCGATTGTGACGATCTGGGTTTAAGTCGATTCGATAACAAATGACGAAAACGGACGGAATTCTCAGGTTTTTACTACATATGAATACATTTCACATTCTCCCGTGCAACGCGGCTGCCAGGAATCCTTTCATACAAAATCTTAAGATCCTAGATCATGTCCAAGGCACCAAAGAAGGGAGAAATCTCAGTAATCGATTACTAAAACATGAATTGTACTGCTTCTTACTGGCTATAACATCAATTTAGAAGTTTCTTCTTAGTTCTACTACGACGCTTTTAGGGTCTCCGCATACCGCAGAACGCGACATAGCTTTGCAGACGATAAATTTAACCGTGTCAGAGAGAATAGCGGCCAATGTGGCGATCTGGCTTTTAGTCGATTCGAGAACAAATGACGAGAACGGACGGGTTTCTCAGGTTTTTTCTACATATGAACACTTTTCACATTCTCCCGTGCAACGCACCTGCTAGTCCTCCTTTCATGTGAAATCTTAAGGTCCTAGCTCATGTACAAGGCACCAAAGAAGGGTAAAAAGTCATAATCGATAGCTAAAACTTGAATTGTACTGCTCCTTACTGGCTATTACATCAACTTAGAAGCTTCTTCTGTGTTCTCCTATGGTGCTTTTAGAGTTTTCGCATACCGCAGCACGCGACACAGCTTTTCAGACAATAAATGTAACCGTTTCAAAGAGAATTGCAGCCAATGTGGCGATGTGGCTTTAAGTCGATTCGATAACAAATGACGGAAACGCACGGGTTTCTCAGGTTTTTGCTACATATGAACACTTTTCACATTCTCCCGTGCAAGGCGGCTGATAGTCCTCCTTTCATGCAAAATCTTAAGGTCCTAGCTCGTGTCCAAAGCACCAAAGAATGGTAAAAAATCAATAATCGATAACTAAAATATGAATTGTATTGCTTCTTACAGGCTATTACATCAACTTAGAAGCTTCATCTGTGTTCTACCATGGAGCTGTTAGTGTCTCCGCATACCGCAGCACGCGACATAGCTTTTCAGACGATAAATTTAACATTTTCAGAGAGAATAGCGGCCAATGTGACGTTCTGGCTTTTACTCGATTCGACAACAAATGACGAGAACGGACGGATTTCTCAGGTTTTTCTACATATGAACACCTTTCACATTCTTCCGTGCAACGCGGCTGCTAGTCCTCCTTTCATGCAATATCTTAAGGTCTTAGCTCATGTCCAAGGCAACAAAGCCTGCTAAAAAGTCAATAATCGATTACTAAAACTTGAGTAGTACTGCTTCTCACTGGCTATTACATCAACTTAGAAGCTTCTTCTGTGTTCTCCTACGGTGCTTTTGGTGTCGTCGCATACCGCAGCACGCGACATAGCTTTTCAGACAATAAATGTAACCGTTTCAAAGAGAATTGCGGCCAATGTGGCGATCTGGCTTTAAGTCGATTCAATAACAAATGACGAGAACGCACGGATTTCTCAGGTTTTTAGTACATATCAACACTTTTCACATTTTCCCGTGCGACGCAGCTGCTAGTCCTCCTTTCATGCAAAATGTTAAGGTCCTAGCTCATGTACAAAAGCACCAAAGAAGGGTAAAAAGTCAATAAGCGATAACTAAAACTCGAATTGTACTGCTTCTTACTGGCTATTAGATCAACTTAGAAGCTTCTTCTGTGTTCTACTGTGGTGCTTCTAGAGTCTCCGCATACCGTAGCACGTGACATAGCATTGCAGACGATAAATGTAACCGTTTCAGAAAGAAGAGCGGACAATGTGACGATCTGGTTTTAAGTCGATTCGATATCAAATGACGAATACGGACGGATTTCTCTGGTTTTTACTACATATGAACACTTTTCACAATCTGCCGTGCAACGCGGCTAATAGTCCTCCTTTCATGCAAAATCTTAAGTTCCTAGCTCAAGTCCAAATTCACCAAAGAAAGGTGTCGATGAAAACACAGAAACTGCATCGCGATTGAATACAACAGGCACCATGCGAAATTTTCTCCATAGGACTAATGTGTCAAACTGTCTACGCTTTGATCGTTCCCTGGAAGACCAGTAGCAGATTCCGAAGCACATCTGCAGGAACTCTGTAATCTGTGGACCTTCCCTTCAGAGTGTTGTTGAAATATTAAAATTGCATCGGGATTGAATACAACAGGCACCATGAGGACTTTTCTCCATGCGAGTAATGTCTCTAACTGTCTACGCTTTGATCGTTCCCTGGAAGACCAGTAGTAGTTTCCGAAACACAGTTGGAGGCATTCTGTACTCAGCGGAGCTTCAGAGTGTTGATGAAACATAGAAATTGCATCGTGATGGAATACAATATTCACCTTGCGGACTTTACTGGATGGGAGTAATGTCTCAAACTGTCTACGCTTTGATCGTTCCCTGGAAGACCAGTAGTTGCTTACAAAGCACAACTGGAGGCATTCAGTATTCTTTGGACCTTCAGAGTGTTGATGAAACACAGATATTGCATCGGGATTGAATACAACATGCCTCATGCGGACTTTTCTCCATTGGTGTAATGTCTCAAATTTTCTACGATTTGATTGATTTCTGGGAGACCAGTAGTGGTTTCCGAAGCCCATCTGGAGGCATTCTGTAATCTTTGGACCTTCAGAGTGTTGATGAAACACAAAAATTGCATCGGGATTGAATACAACAGGCACCATTAGGACTTTTCTCCATGGGAGTAATGTCTCAAACTGTGTACGCTTTGATCGTTGCCTGGAAGAACAATAGTAGTTTCCCAAGCATATCTGGGGGCTGTTTGTAATCTGTGGAACTTCAGAGTGTTGATGAAACATAGAAATTGCATCGGGATTGAATACAAGAGCCACCATGCGGCTTATCTTCATGGGAGTAATGTCTCAAACTTTCTACGCTTTGATCGATTCCTGGGAGACCAGTAGTGTTTTCCGAAGCCCATCTGGAGGCATTCGTAATCTTTGGACCTTCAGAGTGTTGATGAAACACAAAAATTGCATCGGGTTTGAATACAATAGTCACCATGCGGACTTTTCTCCATGGGAGTAATGTCTCATACTGTCTACGATTTGATCGATTCCTGGGAGACCAGTAGTGGTTTCCGAAGCCCATCTGGAGGCATTCTATAATCTGTGGACCTTCAGAGTGTTGGTGAAACACAGAAATTGCAAAGTAAAGGAATACAACATTCACCATGTGGACTTTTCTCCGTGGGAGTAATGTCTCGAAGTGTCTACGCTTTGATCGTTCCCTGGAAGACCAGTGGTAGTTTCCGAAGCACATCTGGAGGAATTCTGTGATCTGTGCAACATCAGAGTGTTCATGAAACACAGAAATTGCATCGGGATTGAATACAACAGGCTATATGCAGACGTTTCTCCATGGGAGTAATGTCTCAATCTGTCTACGTTTACATCGTTCCCTGGAAGACAAGTAGTAGTTTTCGAAGCACATCTGGAGGCATCCTGTAATCTGTGGACTTTCAGAGTGCTGATGAAACACAGAAATTGCATCGGGATTGAATACAACAGGCACCATGCGGACTTGTCTCCATGGGAGTAATGTCTCAAACTGTCTACGCTTTGATCGATTCCTGGGAGACCAGTAGTGGTTTCCGAAGACCATCTGGAGACATTCTGTAATGTGGGGACCTTCGGAGTGTTGATGATACACTAAAATTACATCGGGATTGAATACAAAAGGCACCATGCGGACTTTTCTCAATGGGAGTAACTTCTGAATCTGTCTACGCTTTGATCGTTCCCTGGAAGACCAGTAGCAATTAATTTCTGAAGCACATCTGGAGGCATTCTGTAATCTGTGGACCTTCAGAGTGTTGATGATACACAGAAATTGCATCGAGATTGAATACAACAGGCACCGTGCGGACTTATCTCCATGGGAGTAATGTCTCAAACTGTCTACGCTTTGATCGATTCCTGAGAGACCCGTAGTATATTCCGAAGCACATGTGGAGGCATTCAGTAATCTGTGGTCCTTCAGAGTGTTGATAAAACTCAGAAATTGCATCGGGATTGAATACAACAGACACAATGCAGACTTTTCTCCATGGGAGTAATGTCTCAATCTGACTACGTTTTGATCGTTCCCTGGAAGACCAGTAGTAGCTTCCGAAGCACATCTGGAGGCATTCTGTAATCTGTGGACATTCAGAATGTTGATGAAACACAGAAATTGCATCGGGATTGAATACAACAGGCACCATGCGGACGTTACTCTATGGGAGTAACGTATCACGTGTCTACGCTTAGATCGTTCATTGGAAGACCAGTAGTAGTTTCCGAAGCACATCTGGAGACATTCTGTAAACTGTGGACCTTCAGAGTGTAGATGAAGCACAGTAATTGCATCGGGATTGAATACAACAGGCACCATGCTGACGTTTCTCCATGGGAGTAATGTCTCAAACTGCCTACGCTTTGATCGATTCCTGGGAGAAAAGTAGTGGTTTCCGAAGCCCATCTGGAGTCGTTCTGTAATCTTTGGACCTTCAGAGTGTTGATGAAACACAAAAATTGCATCGGGATTGAATGCTACATGCACAATGCTGACTTTTCTCCACGGGAGTAATGTCTCAAACTATCTACACTTTGATATGTTCCTGGCAGACCAGTAGTAGATTCCGAAGCACATATATAGGCATTCTGTAATATGTGGACCTTCAGAGTGTTGATGGAACAAGAAATTGCATCGGGATTGAATTAAACATGCACCATGCTGACTTTTCTCCATGGTAGTAAAGTCTCAAACAGTCTACGCTTTGATCGTTTCCTCGCGGACCAATAGTAGTTTACGAAGCACATCTGGAGGCAGTTTGTAATCTGTGGACCTTCAGAGTGTTGATGAAACACAGAAATAGCATCGAGACTGAATACAACAGGCACCATTCGGAATTTTCTTTGTTGGGAGAATTGTCTCTAACTGTCTATGCTTTGATCGTTCCCTGGAAGACCTGTAGTAGTTTACAAAGCACAACTGGAGGCATTCAGTAATCTTTGGACCTGCAGAGTGTTGATGAAACACAGAATGTGCAACGGGATTGAATGCAACAGGCACCATGCTGACTTTTCTCAATGAGAGTAATTTCTCAAACTGTCTACGCTTTGATTGTTCCCTGGAATACCAGTAGTAGTTTCCGAAGCACACCTGGAAGCATTCTGTAATCTGTGGACACTCAGAGTGTTGATAAAACTCAGAAATTGCATCGGGATTGAACACAACAGGCACAATGCAGACTTTTCTCCATGGGAGTAATGTCTCAAAATGTCTACGATTTGATCGATTCGTGGGAGACCAGTAGTGGTTTCCGAAGCCCATGTGGAGTCATTCTGTAATCTGTGGACCTTCAGAGTGTTGATGAAACACAAAAATTGCATCGGGATTGAATACAACAGGCACCATGCGGACTTGTCTTCATGGGAGTAATGTCTCAAACTGTCTACGCTTTGACCGTTCCCTGGCAGACCAATAGTAGTTTACGAAGCACATCTGGAGGCAATTCGTAATCTGTGGATCTTCATAGTGTTGATGAAACACAGATATTGCATCCAGATTGACTACAACAGGCACCATGCGCACTTTTCTCCATGTGAGTAATGTCTCAAAATGTCTACGCTTTGATTGATTCCTGAAAGACCAGTAGCAGTTTCCGAAGCCCATCTGGAGGCATTCTGTAATATGTTGACCTTCAGAGTGTTGATGAAACAAGAAATTGCATCGGGATAGAATTCAACAGGCACCATGCGGACCTTTCTCCATGGGAGTAATGTATCAAACTGTCTACGCTTTGATCGTTTCCTGGCAGACCAATAGTAGTTTACGAAGCAGATCTGGAGGCAGTTTGTAATCTGTGGACCTTCAGAGTGTTCATGAAACACAGAAATTGCATCGAGATTGAATACAAGAGGAACCATTCGGAATTTTCTTTATTGGGAGTATTGTCTCTAACTGTCTATGCTTTGATCGTTCCCTGCAAGTACTGTAGTAGTTTACAAAGCACAACTGGAGGCATTCAGTAATCTTTGGACCTGCAGAGTGTTGATGAAACACAGAATGTGCATCGGGATTGAATACAACAGGCACCATGCTGACTTTTCTCAATCGGAGTAATTTCCCAAACTGTCTACGCTTTGATTGTTCCCTGGAAGACCAGTAGTAGCTTCCGAAGCACACCTGGAAGCATTCTGTAATCTGTGGACACTCAGAGTGTTGATAAAACTCTGAAATTGCATCGGGATTGAACACAACAGGCACAATGCAGACTTTTCTACATGGGAGTAATGTACCAAACTGTCTACGATTTGATCGATTCCTGGGAGACCAGTAGTGGATTCCGAAGCCCATCTGGAGTCATTCTGTAATCTGTGGACCTTCAAAGTGATGATGAAACACAAAAATTGCATCGGGATTGAATACAACAGGCACCGTGCGGACTTTTCTTCATGGGAGTAATGTCTTAAACTGTGTACGCTTTGATCGTTTCCTGGAAGAACAATGGTAGTTTCCCAAGCATATCTGGAGGCTGTTTGTAATCTGTGGACCTTCAGAGTGTTGATGAAATACAGAAATTGCATCGAGATTGAATACAACAGGCACCAATCGGACTTTTCTCCATTGGAGTAATGTCTCAAACTTTCTACGCTTTGATCGATTCCTGGGAGACCAGTAGTGGTTTCCGAAGCTCATCTGGAGGCATTCTGTAATCTTCGGACCTTCAGAGTGTTGAAGAAACACAAAAATTGCTTCGGGATTGAATACAAGAGGCACCATGCGGACGTTTCTCCATTGGAGTAATGTCTCTAACTGTTTACGCTTTGATCGTTCCCTGGAAGACCAGTAGTAGTTTCCGAAACACATTTGGAGGCATTCTGTACTCAGTGGACCCTCAGAGTGTTGATGCAACACAGAAATTGCATCGTGATCGAATACAATATTCACCATGCGGACTTTTCTCCATGGGAGTAATGTCTCAAACTGTCTACGCTTTGATCGTTCCCTGGAAGACCAGTAGTAGTTTACAAAGCACAACTGGAGGCATTCAGTAATCTTTGGATCTTCAGAGTGTTGATGAGACACAGAAAATGCATCTGGATTGAATACAACAGATACCATGTGGACTTTTCTCAATGGGAGTAATGTCTCAAAATGTCTACGATCTGAACGTTCCCTGGCTGACCAATAGTAGTTTCCGAATCACATCTGGATGCATTATGTAATCTGTGGACCTTCAGAGTGTTGACGAAAGATAGAAATTGCATCGGCATTGAATACCACAGCACCATGCGGACTTTTCTCCATGGGAATCATGTCTCAAACTGTCTACGTTTTGATTGTTCCCTGGAAGACCAGTAGTAGCTTCCAAAGAGCATCTGGAAGCATTCTGTAATCTGTGGACCCTTCGAGCTTTATAAAACTCAGAAATTGCATCGGGATTGAATACAACAGGCACCATGCCGACGTTACTCTATGGGAGTAACGTATCAAGTGTCTACGCTTAGATCGTTCATTGGAAGACCAGTAGTAGTTTCCGAAACACATCTGGAGACATTCTGTAATCTGTGGACCTTCAGAGTGTAGATGAAACACAGTAATTGCATCGGGATTGAATACAACAGGCACCATGCGGACTTTTCTCAATGGGAATAATTTCTGAAACTGTCTACGCTTTGATCGTTCCCTGGAAGACCAGTAGCAATTTCCGAAGCACATCTGGAGGCATTCTGTAATATGTGGACCTCCAGAGTGTTGATGAAACAAGAAATTGCAACGGGATTGAATTCAACAGGCACCATGCGGACTTTTCTCCATGGGAGTAATGTCTCAAACAGTCTACCCTTTGATCGTTTCCTGGTAGACCAATAGTAGTTTACGAAGCACATCTGGAGGCAGTTTCTAATCTGTGGACCTTCAGAGTGTTGATGAAACACAGAAATTGCATCGAGATTGAATACAACAGGCACCATTCGGAATTTTCTTTGTTGGGAGAATTGTCTCTAACTGTCTATGCTTTGATCGTTCCCTGCAAGACCTGTAGTAGTTTACGAAGCACAACTGGAGGCATTCAGTAAGCTTTGGACCTGCAGATTGTTGATAAAACACAGAATGTGCATCGGGATTGAATACAACAGGCACCATGCTGACTTTTCTCAATGGGAGTAATTTCTCAAACTGTCTACGCTTTGATTGATCCCTGGAAGACCAGTAGTAGCTTCCGAAGCACACCTGGAAGCATTCTGTAATCTGTGGATACTCAGAGGGTTGATAAAACTCAGAAATTGCATCGGGATTGAACACAACAGGCACAATGTAGACTTTTCTCCATGGGAGTAATGTCTCAAACTGTCTACGATTTGATCGATTCCTGGGGGACCAGTAGTGGTTTTCGAAGCCCATCTGGAGTCATTCTGTAATCTGTGGACCTTCAGAGTGTTGATGTAACACAAAAGTTGCATCGGGATTGAATACAACAGGCACCATGCGGACTTTTCTTCATGGGAGTAATGTCTCAAACTGTGCACGCTTTGATCGTTTCCTGGAAGAACAATAGTAGTTTCCCAAGCATATCTGGAGGCTGGTTGTAATCTGTGGACCTTCAGAGTGTTGATGAAACATAGAAATTGCATTGGGATTGAATACAACAGGCACCATGCGGCTTATCTTCATGGGAGTAATGTCTCAAACTGTCTACACTTTGATCGTTCCCTGGCAGACCAATAGTAGTTTACGAAGCACATCTGGAGGCAATTTGTAATCTGTGGATCTTCAGAGTGTTGATGAAACACAGAAATTGCATCGAGATTGAATACAACAGACACAATGCGAACTTCTCTCCATGTGAGTAATGTCTCAAAAATTTCTACCCTTTGTTGATTCCTGGGAGACCAGTAGTAGTTTCCGTAGCCCATCTGGAAGCATTCTGTAATATGTGGACCTTCAGTGTGTTGATGAAACAAGAAATTGCATCGGGATTGAATTCAACAGGCACCATGCGGACCTTTCTCCATGGGAGTAATGTCTCAAACAGTCTACGCTTTGATCGTTTCCTGGCAGACCAATAGTAGTTTACGAAGCACATCTGGTATAAGTTTGTAATCTGTGGACCTTCAGAGTGTTGATGAAACAAAAAATTGCGTCTGGGTTGAATACAACAGGCAACATGCGGACGTTTCTCCCTGGGAGTAATGTCTCTAACAGTTTACGGTTTGATCGTTCCCTGCAAGACCAGTAGAGTTTCCGAAACTCATTTGGAGTCATTCTGTACTTAGTTGACCCTCAGAGTGAGGATCCAACACAGAAATTGCATCGTGATCGAATACAATATTCACCCTGCGGACTTTTCTCCATGGGAGTAATGTCTCTAACTGTCTACGCTTTGATCGTTCCCTGGAAGACGTGTAGTAGTTTACAAAGCACAACTAGAGGCATTCAGTAATCTTTGGACACTCAGAGTGTTGATGAAACACAGAAATTGCATCGGGATGGAATACAACAGGCACCATGTGGACTTTTCTCAATGGGAGTAAAGTCTCAAAATGTGTATGTTCTGATCGTTCCATGGCTGACCAATAGTAGTTTCCGAATCGCATCTGGATGCATTATGTAACCTGTATACCTTCAGAGTGTTGATGAAACACAGATAATGCATCGGGATTAAATACAACAGGCACCATGCGGACTATTCTCCTTGTGAGTAATGTCTCAAAATGTCTACGCATTGATCGATTCCTGGGAGACCAGTAGCAGTTTCCGAAGCCCATCTGGAGGCATTCTGTAATATGTGGACTTTTAGAGTGTTGATGAAACAAAAAATTGCATCGGGATTGAATTCAACAGGCACCATGCGGACTTTTCTCCATGGGAGTATGTCTCAAACTGTCTACGCTTTGATCGTTCCCTGGCAGACCAATAGTAGTTTACGAAGCACATCTGGAGGCAATTTGTAATCTGTGGATCTTCAGAGTGTTGATGAAACACAGAAATTGCATCGAAATTGAATACAACAGGCACCATGCGGACTTTTCTCCATGGGAGTAATGTCTCAAATTTTCTACGCTTAATCGATTCATGGGAGACCAGTAGTGGTTTCCGAAACCCATCTGGAGGCATTCTCTAATCTTTGGACCTTCAGAGTGTTGATGAAACACAAAAATTGCGTCTTGATTGAATACAACAGGCACCATGAGGACGTTTCTCCATGGGAGTAATGTCTCAAACTGTCTGCGATTTGATCGATTCCTGGGAGACCAGTAGTGGTTTCCGAAGCCTATCTGGAGGCATTCTATAATCTGTGGACTTTCGGAGTGTTGATGAAACAACATCGGGATTGAATTCAACAGGCACCATGCGGACTTTTCTCCATGGGAGTAATGTCTCAAAGAGTCTACGCTTTGACCGTTTTCTGGCAGACCAATAGTAGTTTACGAAGCACATCTGGAGGCAGTTTGTAATCTGTGGACCTTCAGAGTGTTGATGAAACACAGAAATTGCATCGAGATTGAATACAACAGGCACCATGCGGAATTTTCTTTATTGGGAGTATTGTCTCTAACTGTCTATGCTTTGATCGTTCCCTGCAAGACCTGTAGTAGTTTACAAAGCACAACTGGAGGCATTCAGTAATCTTTGGACCTGCAGAGTGTTGATGAAACACAGAATAAGCTTCGGGATTGAATACAACAGGCACCATGCGGACTTTTCTTCATGGCAGTAATGTCTCAAACTGTGTACGCTTTGATCGTTTCCTGGTAGAACAATAGTAGTTTCCCAAGCATATCTGGAATCTGTTTGTAATCTGTGGACCTTCAGAGTGTTGATGAAACATAGAAATTGCATTGGGATTGAATACAACAGGCACCATGCGGCTTATCTTCATGGGAGTAATGTCTCAAACTGTCTACGCTTTGATCGTTCCCTGGCAGACCAATAGTAGTTTACGAAGCACATATGGAGGCAATTTGTAATCTGTGGATCTTCAGAGTGTTGATGAAACACAGAAATTGCATCGAGATTGAATACAACAGACACAATGCGAACTTCTCTCCATGTGAGTAATGTCTCAAAAATTTCTACCCTTTGTTGATTCCTGGGAGACCAGTAGTAGTTTCCGTAGCCCATCTGGAGGCATTCTGTAATATGTGGACCTTCAGTGTGTTGATGAAACAAGAAATTGCTTCGGGATAGAATTCAACAGTCACCATGCGGACCTTTCTCCATGGGTGTAGTGTCTCAAACAGTCTACGCTTTGATCGTTTCCTGACAGACCAATAGTAGTTTACGAAGCACATCTGGTATAAGTTTGTAATCTGTGGACCTTCAGAGTGTTGATGAAACAAAAAATTGCGTCTGGGTTGAATACAACAGGCAACATGCGGACGTTTCTCCCTGGGAGTAATGTCTCTAACTGTTTACGGTTTGATCGTTCCCTGGAAGACCAGTAGAGTTTCCGAAACTCATTTGGAGTCATTCTGTACTTAGTTGACCCTCAGAGTGTTGATCCAACACAGAAATTGCATCGTGATCGAATACAATATTCACCCTGCGGACTTTTCTCCATGGGAGTAATGTCTCTAACTGTCTACGCTTTGATCGTTCCCTGGAAGACGTGTAGTAGTTTACAAAGCACAACTAGAGGCATTCAGTAATCTTTGGACACTCAGAGTGTTGATGAAACACAAAAATTGCATCGGGATGGAATACAACAGGCACCATGTGGACTTTTCTCAATGGGAGTAAAGTCTCAAAATGTGTATGTTCTGATCGTTCCATGGCTTACCAATAGTAGTTTCCGAATCTCATCTGGATGCATTATGTAACCTGTATACCTTCAGAGTGTTGATCAAACACAGATAATGCATCGGGATTAAATACAACAGGCACCATGCGGACTTTTCTCCATGTGAGTAATGTCTCAAAATGTCTACGCTTTGTTCGATTCCTGGAAGACCAGTAGCAGTTTCCGAAGCCCATCTGGAGGCATTCTGTAATATGTGGACTTTCAGAGTGTTGATGAAACAAAAAATTCCATCGGGATTGAATTCAACAGGCACCATGCGGACTTTTCTCCATGGGATTAATGTCTCAAACTGTCTACGATTTGATCGATTCCTGGGAGACCAGTAGTGGTTTCCGAAGCCCATCTGGAGGCATTCTATAAACTGTGGACTTTCGGAGTGTTGATGAAACAAGAAATTGCATCGGGATTGAATTCAACAGCACCATGCGGACTTTTCTCCATGGGAGTAATGTCTCAAACAGTCTACGCTATGATCGTTTCCTGGCAGACCAATAGTAGTTTACGAAGCACATCTTGGAGGCAGTTTGTAATCTGTGGACCTTCAGAGTGTTGATGAAACACAGAAATTGCATCGAGATTGAATACAACATTCACCATGCGGAATTTTCTTTATTGGGAGTATTGTCTCTAACTGTCTATGCTTTGATCGTTCCCTGCAAGACCTGTAGTAGTTTACAAAGCACAACTGGAGGCATTCAGTAATCTTTGGACACTCAGAGTGTTGATGAAACAACAGAAATTGCATCGTGATGGAATCCAACAGGCACCATGTGGACTTTTCTCAATGGGAGTAATTTCTCAAACTGTCTACGCTTTGGTTGTTCCCTGGAAGACCAGTAGTAGTTTCCGAAGCACACCTGGAAGCATTCTGAAATCTGTGGACACCCAGAGTGTTGATAAAACTCAGAAATTGCATCGGGATTGAACACAACAGGCACAATGCAGACTTTTCTCCATGGGAGTAATGTCTCAAACTGTCTACGATTTGATCGATTCCTTGGAGACCAGTAGTGGTTTCCGAAGCCCATCTGGAGTCATTCTGTAATCTGTTTACCTTCAAAGTGTTGATGAATCACAAAAATTGCATCTGGATTGAATACAACAGGCACAATGCGAACTTTTCTCCATGTGAGTAATGTCTCAAAATGTCTACGCTTTGATCGTTTCCTGGCAGACCAATAGTAGTTTAGGAAGCACATCTGGTATAAGTTTGTAATCTGTGGACCTTCAGAGTGTTGATGAAACACAAAAATTGCGTCTGGGTTGAATACAACAGGCAACATGCGGACGTTTCTCCCTGGGAGTAATGTCTCTAACTGTTTACGGTTTGATCGTTCCCTGGAAGACCAGTAGAGTTTCCGAAACTCATTTGGAGTCATTCTGTACTTAGTTGACCCTCAGAGTGTTGATCCAACACAGAAATTACATCGTGATCGAATACAATATTCACCCTGCGGACTTTTCTCCATGGGAGTAATGTCTCTAACTGTCTACGCTTTGATCGTTCCCTGGAAGACGTGTAGTAGTTTACTATGCACAACTAGAGGCATTCAGTAATCTTTGGACACTCAGAGTGTTGATGAAACACAGAAATTGCATCGGGATGGAATACAACAGGCACCATATGGACTTTTCTCAATGGGAGTAAAGTCTAAAAATGTCTATGTTCTGATCGTTCCATGGCTGACCAATAGTAGTTTCCGAATCTCATCTGGATGCATTATGTAACCTGTATACCTTCAGAGCGTTGATGAAACACAGATAATGCATCGGGATTAAATACAACAGGCACCATGCGGACTTTTCTCCATGTGAGTAATGTCTCAAAATGTCTACGCTTTGATCGATTCCTGGAAGACCAGTAGCAGTTTCCGAAGCCCATCTGGAGGCATTCTGTAATATGTAGACTTTCAGAGTCTTGATGAAACAAAAAATTCCATCGGGATTGAATTCAACAGGCACCATGCGGACTTTTCTCCATGGGAGTAATGTCTCAAACTGTCTACGATTTGATCGATTCCTGGGAGACCAGAAGTGGTTTCCGAAGCCCATCTGGAGGCATTCTATAAACTGTGGACTTTCGGAGTGTTGATGAAACAAGAAATTGCATCGGGATTGAATTCAACAGGCACCATGCGGACTTTTCTCCATGGGAGTAATGTCTCAAATAGTCTACGCTTTGATCGTTTCCTGGCAGACCAATAGTAATTTACGAAGCACATCAGGAATAAGTTTGTAATCTGTGGACCTTCAGAGTGTTGATGAAACACAAAAATTGCGTCTGGGTTGAATACAACAGGCAACATGCGGACGTTTCTCCCTGGGAGTAATGTCTCTAACTGTTTACGGTTTGATCGTTCCCTGGAAGACCAGTAGAGTTTCCGAAAATCATTTGGAGTCATTCTGTACTTAATTGACCCTCAGAGTGTTGATCCAACACAGAAACTGCGTCGTGATCGAATACAATATTCACCCTGCGGACTTTTCTCCATGGGAGAAATGTCTCGAATTGTCTACGCTTTGATCGTTCCCTGGCAGACCAATAGTAGTTTACGAAGCACATCTGGAGGCATTCAGTAATCTTTGGACCTTCAGAGTGTTGAAGAAACACAGAAATTGTATCGGGATGGAATACAACAGGCACCATGTGGACTTTTCTCAATGGGAGTAAAGTCTCAAAATGTCTATGTTCTGATCGTTCCATGGCTGACCAATAGTAGTTTCCGAATCGCATCTGGATGCATTATGTAACCTGTATACCTAAAGAGTGTTGATGAAACACGGATAATGCATCGGGATTAAATACAACAGGCACCATGCGGACTTTTCTCCATGTGAGTAATGTCTCAAAATGTCTACGCTTTGATCGATTCCTGGGAGACCAGTAGCAGTTTCCGAAGCCCATCTGGAGGCATTCTGTAATATGCGGAATTTTAGAGTGTTGATGAAACAAAAAATTGCATCGGGATTGAATTCAACAGGCACCATGCGGACTTTTCTCCATGGGAGTATGTCCCAAACTGTCTACGCTTTGATCGTTCCCTGGCAGACCAATAGTAGTTTACGAAGCTTATCTGGAGGCAATTTGTAATCTGTGGATCTTCAGAGTATTGATGAAACACAGAAATTGCATCGAGATTGAATACAACAGGCACCATGCGGACTTTTCTCCATGGGAGTAATGTCTCAAACTTTCTACGCTTTGATCGATTCATAGGAGACCAGTAGTGGTTTCCGAAAACCCATCTGGAGGCATTCTCTAATCTTTGGACCTTCAGAGTGTTGATGAAACAAAAAAATTGCGTCTTGATTGAATACAAAGGGCACCATGCGGACGTTTCTCCATGGGAGTAATGTCTCAAACTGTCTGCGATTTGATCGATTCCTGGGAGACCAGTAGTGGTTTCCGAAGCCCATCTGGAGGTATTCTATAATCTGTGGACTTTCGGAGTGTTGATGAAACAAGAAATTGCATCGGGATTGAATTCAACAGGCACCATGCGGACTTTTCTCCATGGCAGTAATGTCTCAAACTGTGTACGCTTTGATCGTTTCCTGGTAGAACAATAGTAGTTTCCCAAGCATATCTGGAATCTGTTTGTAATCTGTGGACCTTCAGAGTGTTGATGAAACATAGAAATTGCATTGGGATTGAATACAACAGGCACCATGCGGCTTATCTTCATGGGAGTAATGTCTCAAACTGTCTACACTTTGATCGTTCCCTGGCAGACCAATAGTAGTTTACGAAGCACATCTGGAGGCAATTTGTAATCTGT
Organism: Schistocerca gregaria; assembly: GCF_023897955.1. Taxonomy (NCBI): domain Eukaryota; kingdom Metazoa; phylum Arthropoda; class Insecta; order Orthoptera; family Acrididae; genus Schistocerca; species Schistocerca gregaria. The sequence continues at coordinate 160,243 of NW_026061771.1, forward strand.
GGATCTTCAGAGTGTTGATGAAACACAGAAATTGCATCGAGATTGAATACAACAGACACAATGCGAACTTCTCTCCATGTGAGTAATGTCTCAAAAATTTCTACCCTTTGTTGATTCCTGGGAGACCAGTAGTAGTTTCCGTAGCCCATCTGGAGGCATTCTGTAATATGTGGACCTTCAGTGTGTTGATGAAACAAGAAATTGCTTCGGGATAGAATTCAACAGTCACCATGCGGACCTTTCTCCATGGGTGTAGTGTCTCAAACAGTCTACGCTTTGATCGTTTCCTGACAGACCAATAGTAGTTTACGAAGCACATCTGGTATAAGTTTGTAATCTGTGGACCTTCAGAGTGTTGATGAAACAAAAAATTGCGTCTGGGTTGAATACAACAGGCAACATGCGGACGTTTCTCCCTGGGAGTAATGTCTCTAACTGTTTACGGTTTGATCGTTCCCTGGAAGACCAGTAGAGTTTCCGAAACTCATTTGGAGTCATTCTGTACTTAGTTGACCCTCAGAGTGTTGATCCAACACAGAAATTGCATCGTGATCGAATACAATATTCACCCTGCGGACTTTTCTCCATGGGAGTAATGTCTCTAACTGTCTACGCTTTGATCGTTCCCTGGAAGACGTGTAGTAGTTTACAAAGCACAACTAGAGGCATTCAGTAATCTTTGGACACTCAGAGTGTTGATGAAACACAAAAATTGCATCGGGATGGAATACAACAGGCACCATGTGGACTTTTCTCAATGGGAGTAAAGTCTCAAAATGTGTATGTTCTGATCGTTCCATGGCTGACCAATAGTAGTTTCCGAATCTCATCTGGATGCATTATGTAACCTGTATACCTTCAGAGTGTTGATCAAACACAGATAATGCATCGGGATTAAATACAACAGGCACCATGCGGACTTTTCTCCATGTGAGTAATGTCTCAAAATGTCTACGCTTTGTTCGATTCCTGGAAGACCAGTAGCAGTTTCCGAAGCCCATCTGGAGGCATTCTGTAATATGTGGACTTTCAGAGTGTTGATGAAACAAAAAATTCCATCGGGATTGAATTCAACAGGCACCATGCGGACTTTTCTCCATGGGATTAATGTCTCAAACTGTCTACGATTTGATCGATTCCTGGGAGACCAGTAGTGGTTTCCGAAGCCCATCTGGAGGCATTCTATAAACTGTGGACTTTCGGAGTGTTGATGAAACAAGAAATTGCATCGGGATTGAATTCAACAGCACCATGCGGACTTTTCTCCATGGGAGTAATGTCTCAAACAGTCTACGCTATGATCGTTTCCTGGCAGACCAATAGTAGTTTACGAAGCACATCTTGGAGGCAGTTTGTAATCTGTGGACCTTCAGAGTGTTGATGAAACACAGAAATTGCATCGAGATTGAATACAACATTCACCATGCGGAATTTTCTTTATTGGGAGTATTGTCTCTAACTGTCTATGCTTTGATCGTTCCCTGCAAGACCTGTAGTAGTTTACAAAGCACAACTGGAGGCATTCAGTAATTTTTGGACACTCAGAGTGTTGATGAAACAACAGAAATTGCATCGTGATGGAATACAACAGGCACCATGTGGACTTTTCTCAATGGGAGTAATTTCTCAAACTGTCTACGCTTTGATTGTTCCCTGGAAGACCAGTAGTAGTTTCCGAAGCACACCTGGAAGCATTCTGAAATCTGTGGACACCCAGAGTGTTGATAAAACTCAGAAATTGCATCGGGATTGAACACAACAGGCACAATGCAGACTTTTCTCCATGGGAGTAATGTCTCAAACTGTCTACGATTTGATCGATTCCTTGGAGACCAGTAGTGGTTTCCGAAGCCCATCTGGAGTCATTCTGTAATTTGTTTACCTTCAAAGTGTTGATGAATCACAAAAATTGCATCTGGATTGAATACAACAGGCACAATGCGAACTTTTCTCCATGTGAGTAATGTCTCAAAATGTCTACGCTTTGATCGTTTCCTGGCAGACCAATAGTAGTTTAGGAAGCACATCTGGTATAAGTTTGTAATCTGTGGACCTTCAGAGTGTTGATGAAACACAAAAATTGCGTCTGGGTTGAATACAACAGGCAACATGCGGACGTTTCTCCCTGGGAGTAATGTCTCTAACTGTTTACGGTTTGATCGTTCCCTGGAAGACCAGTAGAGTTTCCGAAACTCATTTGGAGTCATTCTGTACTTAGTTGACCCTCAGAGTGTTGATCCAACACAGAAATTACATCTTGATCGAATACAATATTCACCCTGCGGACTTTTCTCCATGGGAGTAATGTCTCTAACTGTCTACACTTTGATCGTTCCCTGGCAGACCAATAGTAGTTTACGAAGCACATCTGGAGGCAATTTGTAATCTGTGGATCTTCAGAGTGTTGATGAAACACAGAAATTGCATCGAGATTGAATACAACAGACACAATGCGAACTTCTCTCCATGTGAGTAATGTCTCAAAAATTTCTACCCTTTGTTGATTCCTGGGAGACCAGTAGTAGTTTCCGTAGCCCATCTGGAGGCATTCTGTAATATGTGGACCTTCAGTGTGTTGATGAAACAAGAAATTGCTTCGGGATAGAATTCAACAGTCACCATGCGGACCTTTCTCCATGGGTGTAGTGTCTCAAACAGTCTACGCTTTGATCGTTTCCTGACAGACCAATAGTAGTTTACGAAGCACATCTGGTATAAGTTTGTAATCTGTGGACCTTCAGAGTGTTGATGAAACAAAAAATTGCGTCTGGGTTGAATACAACAGGCAACATGCGGACGTTTCTCCCTGGGAGTAATGTCTCTAACTGTTTACGGTTTGATCGTTCCCTGGAAGACCAGTAGAGTTTCCGAAACTCATTTGGAGTCATTCTGTACTTAGTTGACCCTCAGAGTGTTGATCCAACACAGAAATTGCATCGTGATCGAATACAATATTCACCCTGCGGACTTTTCTCCATGGGAGTAATGTCTCTAACTGTCTACGCTTTGATCGTTCCCTGGAAGACGTGTAGTAGTTTACAAAGCACAACTAGAGGCATTCAGTAATCTTTGGACACTCAGAGTGTTGATGAAACACAAAAATTGCATCGGGATGGAATACAACAGGCACCATGTGGACTTTTCTCAATGGGAGTAAAGTCTCAAAATGTGTATGTTCTGATCGTTCCATGGCTGACCAATAGTAGTTTCCGAATCTCATCTGGATGCATTATGTAACCTGTATACCTTCAGAGTGTTGATCAAACACAGATAATGCATCGGGATTAAATACAACAGGCACCATGCGGACTTTTCTCCATGTGAGTAATGTCTCAAAATGTCTACGCTTTGTTCGATTCCTGGAAGACCAGTAGCAGTTTCCGAAGCCCATCTGGAGGCATTCTGTAATATGTGGACTTTCAGAGTGTTGATGAAACAAAAAATTCCATCGGGATTGAATTCAACAGGCACCATGCGGACTTTTCTCCATGGGATTAATGTCTCAAACTGTCTACGATTTGATCGATTCCTGGGAGACCAGTAGTGGTTTCCGAAGCCCATCTGGAGGCATTCTATAAACTGTGGACTTTCGGAGTGTTGATGAAACAAGAAATTGCATCGGGATTGAATTCAACAGCACCATGCGGACTTTTCTCCATGGGAGTAATGTCTCAAACAGTCTACGCTATGATCGTTTCCTGGCAGACCAATAGTAGTTTACGAAGCACATCTTGGAGGCAGTTTGTAATCTGTGGACCTTCAGAGTGTTGATGAAACACAGAAATTGCATCGAGATTGAATACAACATTCACCATGCGGAATTTTCTTTATTGGGAGTATTGTCTCTAACTGTCTATGCTTTGATCGTTCCCTGCAAGACCTGTAGTAGTTTACAAAGCACAACTGGAGGCATTCAGTAATCTTTGGACACTCAGAGTGTTGATGAAACAACAGAAATTGCATCGTGATGGAATACAACAGGCACCATGTGGACTTTTCTCAATGGGAGTAATTTCTCAAACTGTCTACGCTTTGGTTGTTCCCTGGAAGACCAGTAGTAGTTTCCGAAGCACACCTGGAAGCATTCTGAAATCTGTGGACACCCAGAGTGTTGATAAAACTCAGAAATTGCATCGGGATTGAACACAACAGGCACAATGCAGACTTTTCTCCATGGGAGTAATGTCTCAAACTGTCTACGATTTGATCGATTCCTTGGAGACCAGTAGTGGTTTCCGAAGCCCATCTGGAGTCATTCTGTAATCTGTTTACCTTCAAAGTGTTGATGAATCACAAAAATTGCATCTGGATTGAATACAACAGGCACAATGCGAACTTTTCTCCATGTGAGTAATGTCTCAAAATGTCTACGCTTTGATCGTTTCCTGGCAGACCAATAGTAGTTTAGGAAGCACATCTGGTATAAGTTTGTAATCTGTGGACCTTCAGAGTGTTGATGAAACACAAAAATTGCGTCTGGGTTGAATACAACAGGCAACATGCGGACGTTTCTCCCTGGGAGTAATGTCTCTAACTGTTTACGGTTTGATCGTTCCCTGGAAGACCAGTAGAGTTTCCGAAACTCATTTGGAGTCATTCTGTACTTAGTTGACCCTCAGAGTGTTGATCCAACACAGAAATTACATCGTGATCGAATACAATATTCACCCTGCGGACTTTTCTCCATGGGAGTAATGTCTCTAACTGTCTACGCTTTGATCGTTCCCTGGAAGACGTGTAGTAGTTTACTATGCACAACTAGAGGCATTCAGTAATCTTTGGACACTCAGAGTGTTGATGAAACACAGAAATTGCATCGGGATGGAATACAACAGGCACCATATGGACTTTTCTCAATGGGAGTAAAGTCTAAAAATGTCTATGTTCTGATCGTTCCATGGCTGACCAATAGTAGTTTCCGAATCTCATCTGGATGCATTATGTAACCTGTATACCTTCAGAGCGTTGATGAAACACAGATAATGCATCGGGATTAAATACAACAGGCACCATGCGGACTTTTCTCCATGTGAGTAATGTCTCAAAATGTCTACGCTTTGATCGATTCCTGGAAGACCAGTAGCAGTTTCCGAAGCCCATCTGGAGGCATTCTGTAATATGTAGACTTTCAGAGTCTTGATGAAACAAAAAATTCCATCGGGATTGAATTCAACAGGCACCATGCGGACTTTTCTCCATGGGAGTAATGTCTCAAACTGTCTACGATTTGATCGATTCCTGGGAGACCAGAAGTGGTTTCCGAAGCCCATCTGGAGGCATTCTATAAACTGTGGACTTTCGGAGTGTTGATGAAACAAGAAATTGCATCGGGATTGAATTCAACAGGCACCATGCGGACTTTTCTCCATGGGAGTAATGTCTCAAATAGTCTACGCTTTGATCGTTTCCTGGCAGACCAATAGTAATTTACGAAGCACATCAGGAATAAGTTTGTAATCTGTGGACCTTCAGAGTGTTGATGAAACACAAAAATTGCGTCTGGGTTGAATACAACAGGCAGCATGCGGACGTTTCTCCCTGGGAGTAATGTCTCTAACTGTTTACGGTTTGATCGTTCCCTGGAAGACCAGTAGAGTTTCCGAAAATCATTTGGAGTCATTCTGTACTTAATTGACCCTCAGAGTGTTGATCCAACACAGAAACTGCGTCGTGATCGAATACAATATTCACCCTGCGGACTTTTCTCCATGGGAGAAATGTCTCGAATTGTCTACGCTTTGATCGTTCCCTGGCAGACCAATAGTAGTTTACGAAGCACATCTGGAGGCATTCAGTAATCTTTGGACCTTCAGAGTGTTGAAGAAACACAGAAATTGTATCGGGATGGAATACAACAGGCACCATGTGGACTTTTCTCAATGGGAGTAAAGTCTCAAAATGTCTATGTTCTGATCGTTCCATGGCTGACCAATAGTAGTTTCCGAATCGCATCTGGATGCATTATGTAACCTGTATACCTAAAGAGTGTTGATGAAACACGGATAATGCATCGGGATTAAATACAACAGGCACCATGCGGACTTTTCTCCATGTGAGTAATGTCTCAAAATGTCTACGCTTTGATCGATTCCTGGGAGACCAGTAGCAGTTTCCGAAGCCCATCTGGAGGCATTCTGTAATATGCGGAATTTTAGAGTGTTGATGAAACAAAAAATTGCATCGGGATTGAATTCAACAGGCACCATGCGGACTTTTCTCCATGGGAGTATGTCTCAAACTGTCTACGCTTTGATCGTTCCCTGGCAGACCAATAGTAGTTTACGAAGCTTATCTGGAGGCAATTTGTAATCTGTGGATCTTCAGAGTATTGATGAAACACAGAAATTGCATCGAGATTGAATACAACAGGCACCATGCGGACTTTTCTCCATGGGAGTAATGTCTCAAACTTTCTACGCTTTGATCGATTCATAGGAGACCAGTAGTGGTTTCCGAAAACCCATCTGGAGGCATTCTCTAATCTTTGGACCTTCAGAGTGTTGATGAAACAAAAAAATTGCGTCTTGATTGAATACAAAGGGCACCATGCGGACGTTTCTCCATGGGAGTAATGTCTCAAACTGTCTGCGATTTGATCGATTCCTGGGAGACCAGTAGTGGTTTCCGAAGCCCATCTGGAGGTATTCTATAATCTGTGGACTTTCGGAGTGTTGATGAAACAAGAAATTGCATCGGGACTGAATTCAACAGGCACCATGCGGACTTTTCTCCATGGGAGTAATGTCTCAAAGAGTCTACGCTTTGACCGTTTCCTGGCAGACCAATAGTAGTTTACGAAGCACATCTGGAGGCAGTTTGTAATCTGTGGACCTTCAGAGTGTTGATGAAACACAGAAATTGCATCGAGATTGAATACAACAGGCACCATGCTGACTTTTCTCAATGGGAGTAATTTCTCAAACTGTCAACGCTTTGATTGTTCCCTGGAAGACCAGTAGTCGTTTCTGAAGCCCATCTGGAGTCATTCTGTAATCTGTGGACCTTCAGAGTGTTGATGAAACACAAAAATTGCAGCGGGATTGAATACAACAGGCACCATGCGGACTTTTCTTCATGGGAGTAATGTCTCAAACTGTGTACGCTTTGATCGTTTCCTGGAAGAATAATAGTAGTTTCCCAAGCATATCTGGAGGCTGTTTGTAATCTGTGGACCTTCAGAAAGTTGATGAAACATAGAAATTGCATTGGGATTGAATACAACAGGCACCATGCGGCTTATCTTCATGGGAGTAATGTCTGAAACTGTCTAGGCTTTGATCGTTTTATGGCAGACCAATAGTAGTTTACGAAGCTCATCTGGAATAAGTTTGTAATCTGTGGACCTTCAGAGTGTTAATGAAACACCAAAATTGCGTCTTTGTTGAATACAACAGGCAACACGCGGACTTTTCTCCATGGGAGTAATGTCTCAAACTTTCTACGCTTTGATCGATTCCTGGGAGACCAGTAGTGGTTTCCGAAACCCATCTGGAGGCATTCTGTAATCTTTGGACCTTCAGAGTGTTGATGAAACACAAAAATTGCGTCGGGATTGAATACAACAGGCACCATGCGGACGTCTCTCAATGGGAGTAATGTCTCAAACTGTCTACGATTTGATCGACTCCTGGGAGACCAGTAGTGGTTTCCGAAGCCCATCTGGAGGCATTCTATAATCTGTGGACTTTCGGAGTGTTGATGAAACAAGAAATTGCATAGGGATTGAATTCAACAGGCACCATGCGCACTTTTCTCCATGGGAGTAATGTCTCAAAGAGTCTACGCTTTGATCGTTCCCTGGCAGACCAATAGTAGTTTACCAAGCACATCTGGAGTCAGTTTGTAATCTGTGGACCTTCAGAGTGCTGATTAAACACAAAAATTGCGTCGGCGTTGAATACAACAGGCAGCATGCGGACGTTTCTCCATGGGAGTAATGTCTCTAACTGTTTATGCTTTGATCGTTCCCTGGAAGACCAGTAGTAGTTTCCGTAACACATTTGGAGTCATTCGGTACTCAGTTGAACCTCAGAGTGTTGATCCAACATAGAAATTGCATCGTGATCGAATACAATATTCACCCTGCGGACTTTTCTCCATGGGAGTAATGTCTCAAACTGTCTACGCTTTGATCGTTCCCTGGAAGACCAGTAGTAGTTTCCGAAGCACATTTGGAGGCATTCAGTAATGTTTGGTCCCTCAGAGTGTTGATGAAACTCAGATATTGCATCGGGATTGAATACAACAGGCACAATGCGGAGTTTTATCTTTGGGAGTAATGTCTCTAACTGTATACGTTTTGATCGTTCCCTGGAAGACCAGTTGTAGTTTCCGACGCAAATCTGGAGGCATTATGTAATCTGTGGACCTTTAGAGTGTTGATAAAACGCAGAAATTGCATCGGGATTGAATACAACAGGCAGCATGCGGACTTTTCTCCATGGCAGTAATGTCTCAAACTGTCTACGCTTTGATCGATTCCTCATAGACCAGTAGTAGATTCCGAAGCCCATCTGGAGGCATTCTGTAATCTGTGGACCTTCAGAGTGTTGATGAAACACAGAAATTGCAACGGGATTGAATACAACAGGCACAATGCGGACTATTCTCCATGGGAGTAATGTCCTAAACTGTCAACGCTTTGATCGTTCCATGGAAGACCAATAGTAGTTTCCGAAGCACATCTGGAGGCAGTTTGTAATCTGTGGACCTTCAGAGTCTTGATGAAACATAGAAATTGCATCGGGATTGAATACAACATTCACCATGCGGACTTTTCTCCATAGGTGTAATGTCTCAAAGTGTTTACGCTTTGATCGATTCCTGATAGACCAGTAGTAGTTTCCGAAGCCCATCTTTAGGCATTCTGTAATTTGTGGACTTTCAGAGTGTTGATGAAACAAAAAATTGCATCGTGATTGAATTCAATATGGCAGACCAATAGTAGTTTCCGGAGCATATCTGGGGCAGTTTGTATTCTCTGGACTTTCAGAGTGTTGATGAAACACAAAAATTGCATCGAGATTGTATACAACAGGCACCATTTGGACTTTTCTCCATGGGAGTCATGTCTCATACTGTCTTCGCTTTGATCGTTCCCTGGAAAACTAGTAGTAGTTTCCGAAGCACATCTGGAGGCATTCTGTAATCTGTGGACCTTCAGAGTGTTGATGAAACACAGAAATTGCATCGGGATTGAATACAACAGTGACCATGCGGACCTTTCTCCATGGGAGGCATGTCTCAAACTTCCTACGCTTTGATCGTTCCCTGGAAGACAAGTAGTAGTTTCCCAAGCAAATCCGGAGGCATTCTATAATCTGTGGGCCTTCAGAGTGTTGGTGAAACACAGAAATTGCATCGAGATGGTGTACAACCTTTACCATGCGGAATTTTCTCCATGGGAGTAATATCTCAAACTGTCTATGCTTTGATCTTTCCCAGGAAGACCATTAGTAGTTTCCGAAGTACATCTGGAGGCATTCTGTAATCAGTGGACCTTCAGAGTGTTGGTGAAACAAAGAAATTGCATCGTGATGGAATACAACATTCATCATGCGGACTTTTCCCCATGTAAGAAATGTCCTAAACTGTCAACGCTTTGATCATTCCCTGGAATACCAATTGTAGTTTCCGAAGCACATCTGGAGGCAGTTTGTAATCTGTGGACCTTCAGAGTGTTGATGAAACACAGAAATTGCATCGCGATTGAATACAACAGCCACCATGCGGACTTTTCTCCATGGCAGTATTGTCTCAAAGTGTTTACGCTTTGATCGATTCCTGATAGACCAGTAGTAGTTTCCGAAGCCCATCTTTAGGCATTCTGTAATTTGTGGACTTTCAGAGTGTTGATGAAACAAAAAATTGCATCGTGATTGAATTCAATATGCACCATGCGGAGTTTTCTCCATGTGAGTAATGTCTCAAACTGTCTTCGCTTTGATCGTTACCTGGAAGACAAGTAGTAGTTTCCCGAAGCAAATCTGGAGGCATTCTATAATCTGTGGACCTTCAGAGTGTTGGTGAAACACAGAAATTTCATCGAGATGGTATACAACATTCACCATGCGGATTTTTCTCCATGGGAGAAGTGTCTCAATCTGTCTACGCTTTGATCGTTCCCTGAAAGAACAGTAGTAGTTTTCGAAGCACATCTGGATTCATTCTGTAATCTGTGGATCTTCAGAGTGTTCATGAAACTCAGAAAGTGCATCGGCATTGAATACAACTGGCACCATGCGGATGTTTCTCCATGGGAGTAATGTCTCAAACTGTCTAGGTTTACATCGTTCCCTGGAAGACCAGTAGTATTTTCCGAACTACATCTGGAGGCACTCTGTAATCTTTGGACCTTTAGAGTGTTGATGAAACACAGAAATTGCATCGCGATTGAATAACACAGGCACCATGCGGACTTGTCTCAATGGGAGTAATGTCGCAAAGTGTCTACGCTTTGATCGTTCCCTGGCAGACCAATAGTAGTTTCCGAAGCACATCTGGGGCAGTTTGTATTCTCTGGACTTTCAGACTGTTGATGAAGCACAAAAATTGCATCGAGATTAAATACAACAGGCACCATGCGGAAATTTCTCCATGGGAGTAATGTTTCAAACTGTCTACGCTTTGATTGTTCCCTGGAAGACCAGTAGTAGTTTCCGAACCACATCTGGAGGCATTCAGTAACCTTTGGACCTTCAGAGGTTTGATGAAACACAGAAATTGATAAGGGATTGAATACAACAGGCACCATGCGGACGTTTCTATATGGGAGGAATGTCTGAATCTGACTACGCTTAGATATTTCCCTGGAGGACCAGTAGTATTTTCCGAAGCACATCTGGAGGCATTCTGAAATCTGTGGACCTTGAGAGTGTTCATGAAACAAAGAAAGTGCATCAGGATTGAATACAACAGGCACCATGCGGATGTTCCTCCATGGGAGTAATGTCTCAAACTGTCTAGATTTACATCGTTCCCTGGAAGACCAGTAGTAGTTTCCGAATCACACCTGGAGGCACTCTGCAATCTTTGGACCTACAGAGTGTTGATGAAACACAGAAATTGCATCGGGATTGAATACAACAGGCACCATGCGGACTTTTCTCGATGGGAGTAATGTCTCAAACTGTCTACGCTTACATCGTTCCTGGAAGACCAGTAGTAGTTTCCGAAGCACATCTGGAGGCACTCTGTATTCTGTGGACGTCCAGAGTGTTGATGAAACATAGAAATTGTATTGTGATTATATACAACAGGCACCATGCGGATGTTCCTCCGTGGGAGTAAAGGCTCAAACTGTCTGGATTTACATAGTTCCCTGGAAGACTAGTAGTAGTTTCCGAAGCACATCTGGAGGCACTCTGCAATCTTTGGACCTTTAGAGTGTTGATGACACACAGAAATTGCATCGGGATTGAATACAACAGGTACCATGCGGACTTTTCTCCATGGGAGTAAAATCTCAAACTGTCTACGGCTTGATCGTTCCCTGGAAGACCAGTAGTATTTTCCAAAGGACATCTGGACGCATTCAGTAATCGTTGGACATTCAGAGTGTTGATGAAACACAGAAATTGCATCGGCATTGAAAACAACAGGCACCATGCGGACTTTTCTCCATGGGAGTAATGTCTCAAACTGTCTACGCTTTGATCGTTCACTGAAAGACCAGCAATAGTTTCCGAAGCACATCTGGAGGCATTCTGAAATCTGTGGACCTTCAGAGTGTTAATGAAACACAGAAAGTGCATCGGGATTGAATACAACAGGCACCATGCGGATGTTCCTCCGTGGGAGTAAAGGCTCAAACTGTCTGGATTTACATAGTTCCCTGGAAGACTAGTAGTAGTTTCCGAAGCACATCTGGAGGCACTCTGCAATCTTTGGACCTTCAGAGTGTTGATGACACACAGAAATTGCATCGGGATTGAATACAACAGGTACCATGCGGACTTTTCTCCATGGGAGTAATATCTCAAACTGTCTACGGCTTGATCGTTCCCTGGAAGACCAGTAGTAGTTTCCAAAGGACATCTGGACGCATTCAGTAATCGTTGGACATTCAGAGTGTTGATGAAACACAGAAATTGCATCGGCATTGAAAACAACAGGCACCATGCGGACTTTTCTCCATGGGAGTAATGTCTCAAACTGTCTACGCTCTGATCGTTCCCTGGAAGACCAGTAGTAGTTTCCGAAGCACATCTGGAGTCATTATGTAATCTGTGGACCTTCAGAGTGTTGATGAAACACAGAAATTGCATCGGGATTGAATACAACAGGCACTAGATTTTTCTCTATGGGAGTAATGTCTCAAACTGTCTACGCTTTGATCGTTCCCTGGAAAACCAGTAGTAGTTTCCGAAGCACATCTGGAGGCATTCAGTAATCTTTGGACATTCAGAGTGTTGATGGAACACAGAAATTGCATCAGCATTGAATACAACAGGCAACATGGGGACTTTTCTCCATGGGAGTAATGTCTCAAACTGTCTACGCTTTGATCGTTCCCTGGAAGACTAATAGTAGTTTCCAAAGCACAACTGGAGGCATTATGTAATCGGTGTACCTTCAGAGTGTTGATGAAAGATAGAAATTGCATCGGAATTTAATACAACAGGCACCATGCGAACTTTTCTCCATGGTTGGAGAGGAATGAAGAAAATTGGGATGTGGAAGTAGGTGAGAACCAAAGATTATGCAACACTGAGTCTGTGACAATGGCAAAAAAGAAGAGAGACAGTGTGTCAGTGAGAAGATACAGCAGCAGTAGGAAGGAGTGAAACAGATAGTAGCACTAAGATAGAGCAAGGCAGAGACAGTGACAGCAAGAGGAAATACTACTACTACTACTACTACTACTAGTAGTACTACTAGTAGTGGTAGTAGTAGTAATAGTAGTAGTGAGTGAGTGAGAATGGGCAAGCCGCTGTGAGGGGTATGAGTGACATATTAGTGAGAAGAGAACAAGTATATTTGTGTACCAAAAGTTTTGGGAAATTTTTGGGAAGGTGCTGTGTAAAGTAGGATGAGGCAGCTAGAATCAGATTTTTCAGTCAATTATTTAAAAAGGAGCATATACACTTATTTGTGTTTAGAGAGGAGCATTTTCCCATTGGTAGATAAAACACTCAAAAAATATTACGTGTAACTGAACCAAGACATCAGATTCTTCCATTTTGTCCCTATATAATACTTAAAATGCTGAGATGAAGTGGGAGATATGATGCTGCGCGAAGAGTTTGACAGCACTGAAAGACCTAAGTTGAAACAAGGCCCTGGGAGTAGGCAACATTCCTTTAGAACTACTGACAGCCTTAGGAGAGCCAGTCCTGACAAAACTCTACCATCTGGTGAGCAAAATGTATGAGACAGGTGAAATAACCTCAGAAGTCAAGAAGAATATAATAATTCCAATCACAAAGAAAGCAGGTGTTGACAGATGTGAAAATTACCGAACTATAAGTTCAATAAGTCACAGGTGCAAAATACTAACGAGAATTCTTTACGGATGAATGGAAAAACTGGTAGAAGCTGACCTCGGGGAAGATCAGTTCGGATTCCGTAGAAATATTGGAACACGTGCAGCAACACTGACCCTATGACTTATCTTAGAAGCTAGATTAAGATAAGGCAAACCTGTGTTTATAGCATTTCTAGACTTGGAAAAAGCTTTTGACAATGTTGGCTGGAATACAGGGAGTCGTTTCTGAAAGTATTTGTATGGAGTGTAGCTATGTATGGAAGTGAAACATGGATGATAAATAGTTGGACAAGAAGAGAATAGAAGCTTTCAAAATTTGGTGCTACAGAAGAATGCTGAAGATTAGATGGGTAGATCACATTACTAATGGGGAGGTATTGCATAGAATTGGAGAGAAGAGGAGTTTGTGGCACAGCTTGACTAGAAGTAGGGATTGGTTGGTAGGACATGTACTTAGGCATCAAGGGATCACCAATTTAGTATTGGAGGGCAGTGTGGAGGGTAAAAATCATAGAGGGAGACCTAGAGATTAATACACTAAGCAGATTCAGAAGGATGTAGGCTACAGTATGTACTGGGAGATGAAGAAGCTTGCACAGGATAGAGTTGCATGGAGAGCTGCATCAAACCAGTCTCAGGACTGAAGATCACAACAACAACAACAACAACAACACTAAAAATCTTGAAAACGGCTTAATGTTTTTCCCATTTGTGTGTTATTATTAGTGTATCAAAGAAATAAAAGAAGAAACTACTCCGTCTTCATCAGTGACCCATTATAAAGTTAGTTAGTTACACATTCCATGGACAATTTTGTATGACAGATTGTAATGATGTGGAGAAAGTCATTTTACATTGACATTCCAAGTTAATTTGTACATATAATTACTTTCCGATCATTTCCTAGTTTGTGTTTTTTCTTTATTATTTACAAAAAGAAAAGTGTGTTCAGATTTAAGTAAGTAATTACTGTTCACCATAGTATCCTTTGCATCACATACATGATGTAGGTATTGTCATAATGAGATACAGCATACATACATCACAATTCTAGATGTTAATATAACTAATATGAAATTAACATTATACAATGTGTTTAAAAAATTTCATAATGGACTAATGGATTGGTATTAGATGTGCCCTATAACAATTCTGACATACAAGCAGTACACTTCAAGAAACAAGAATATACAAACAATATTTAATATTTACAATCAGAACAGCATGTTTGAATGACAATGAAAAGAAAACAAGTGGTTATTAGTCATCAAGGAATTCAAAATACTCATCCATGATATAGAAACATTAATTTAATACTTAAGTTTTATTTCTGACTTAAATTTTTTGTCATTCATAATTCCCTTGATCTAAATTGACAGTGTGTTATACAGCTTTATTCCATAATGGCTCAACCTGTTTTGAGTTTTTGTTTTTATAGCTCTTTCTACATGCAGATTCTTACTGACGTGTGTTGTACTTCTGTAAATCTGAATTCATATGTAAATTACTTGTGTGTGTACTTCTATCAGACATACTTTTGAATATGAACAACAATGGTACTGTAAGTATTATTAAATGCATGAATAAGGGCTTGCAGTGTGTTTGTGGTGAGCTGTATTTAATAATTTTAATGACATTTTCCTGTCATTTCAAAGTATCTGCAAGTGAGGTTTTTTGACACCTCAGAACATTCTTCTATAAGATACAGCAGACTGGAAATAAGCAAAATACACTAACGTTGTACATTGTTTGTAACAAATTCCATAAATTATGCTCGGTGCAAAACATGCAGAATTGAGTTTTTTGGATATGTAAATGCAATGGCTTTTCCAGCAGAAGACATGGTCAGTGTGCATGCCCAATAATTCTGTAAACTTTACTTTCTCTATTTCGTGGGCACTCAATAAAAACTGGAGGATATACTTCTCATTTCCTTTACTGTACTGTAGGTAATTTATTTTATTTAAATTAAATGTTAACTTATTAGGAAGAAACTGCTGCAGCACGCATTTCACAAATTTTTCAGCAGTAATAGATAAGGATTTTCCATCATCACCAAATTATGGTTGTATGGTCTGCAAATAACATCATTTTTGACAAACTGTTTGGGCTTTTAATGTCAATTATATAGATCAGAAATTATAGGTGGGGCCATGAACAGTACCCTACAGGACACCTTTTGCCACCCTCTTAGCATCTTATAGCCACTTTATTTTTTGCCTGTTTTGAGACCCTGTGAGTTCCAAAACCTGTGTTCTATGTTGTAGATAGGATTAAGTTAGTTCCTTGCCAATATCTTTGATACTATAGCTTCCAGTTTCTCATGGAGTATTTAGTGGTTTACTGTATCAAAGGCATTGATAAGATCTTGGTTGATTGCTACAACACTTTTGTTATGGTCGAAATTCCTTCTGGCTCCTTCATGAGGCTTGTATGGCTCCTGTGTTATAACCTGTATGAAAGCTGTGTTGATTACAATTCAGAAGATTGGAGGTGTCGAGATAGCTTATGATCCTGATTTTCATCAACTTCCTAAAGATTTATGAAAGAGATTGAAGGAGGGACATACGTCTGCAGTTTTCTACCTAGCATGAATACCCATTTTTGAACAGAGTTCTAACCTTAGAAATTTTCATCCTCTGTGTGAACACACCTTCACTGAATGAGAAATTGGCAGTATGTACCTGTGGCTACAAAATTTGTGGCGCGACTTTTTTATTTGTGACACTTGCACTTTATCCATTTCTGCAGACATTTTTGGCCTCAGACTATTAATTACTTCCACATTTCATATTCATTAGTGGAACTTGGAACTTATTCTCCTACTGATGCCTACTTTGGTGCTGGTTTTTACTTTTGTTTGTTAAAGTTCATGCTTAGTTTCTCAAGTACACTTAGAAAGTAGTTAATAATGTAATTGAGCAATGCTTCTTTTTTTAGTTGATTGTTATCTCCAGATATAAGTATAGTCTCCTGTTCCTTACTGCTTTTCCCAGTTCTCTTTAACTATTTACCATGTTCTGCTTGATTCATTGTCTGACTCCCTTACCAATCTATAATTATGTAATATGTATGCTACATTAATTATCCTTTTTATACACTTACATTTGCAGTTTCATACTTTTTTTTTTAGTGTCAGAAAAAAATTTCACTTCAGTGTAGAAGTTTCTCAGTGTGTTTTTGTAAGTGTATGTGAGTGGACTTTCATGAATCTTTATAGACAGCACATTTCCAGATCTATCATGGAAAGAGAGAACATGGCATTTGTATTTGTTTGTGACAATACGTATGCCGAGGATTGGTCAGTCAGTGTGGTAGTAAACTGGTGGCAGTTTTCAGGGGAGAAAATTCTTTTGTACCTATGATGTACTATTGTTGTATTTACGGGAAGTGTGAGAACTGTAATGAGTGCATTGTGGTCAGATAAGCCTAGGTCAATGTTCCTTACTTCTATATCTGAGGTTTCTAGATTTGAAGATGTATTGTCTATGAAACTTTTTGAAGAGTTTGTTAGCATAGCTGGGATATTTATACACATGCCGGAAAAGTTTTGCATCATCCCAGTTCCAAGAACTCCTGAAGATAGATGTTGACTGTGGATATTGTATTACAGACACAGTCCCTTTGACTGTTAAGAGATGTCACTAAACCCACCCAAAGATGTAAACAACCATGCATGAGCAGCACCTATTAGACGGAGGGGCTCCGACAGCCAATAAGTTCGAGTCATTCCACCTGGAAGGAGGTAGACAGCTCATGTTGTCTGAAGTTCAGCCATGCCTAGATGGCCAATACTGTGGTTTGATCACATCCACTTAGTTACTTTGTGCTAGGAAGGTCTCTCAACAGGGGAAGTGTCCAGGCATCTCGAAGTGAACCAAAGTGATAATGTTCAAACATAGAGGACCTACAGAGATACAGGAACTCCTGATGACAATCCTCGCTCAAGCCACCCAAGGGCTACTACTGCAGTGGATGACTGCTAGCTATGGATTATGGCTCATAGGAACCCTGACAGCAATGCCAGAATAATGCTTTTTGTGGAGCCACAGGATGTTGTGTTATGACTCAAACTGTGCACCACAGGCTGTATGATGGGCAGCTCCACTCCTGACATCCATGGTGAGGTTCATTTTTGCAACCATGACAACATGCAGTGTCTTACAGATGGGTCCAACAACATGCTGAACAGACCACTCAGGATTGGCATCACATTCTCTTCACTAATGAGTATCATATATGCCTTCAACCACACAATCGTTGGAGACGTGTTTAGAGGCAACACGGTGAAGCTGAACATCTAAGACACACTGTACAGCAGGTGTAGTTTCATTATGTGGGGCTGATGTATGTTGCTGCTGGTCATGGAAGGCATCATAATGGCTGCATGATACATGAATGCCATTCTCCAACCAATAGCGCAATAATATCGGCAGCATATTCATGAGGCATTAATTGTTGTGGACGAGAATTCATACCCCCATGAATGACTTCCTTGGGATAATTATATTGTTTAACTAGAGTGGCCAGCATGCTCTCCAGACAGAACCCATCAAACTTGTCTGGGATTTATTGAAAATGGCTTTTTATGGATAACATGACCCGCCAACCACTCTTGGGGATCTATGCCACATCGCCGTTGAGGACTGTGACAATCTGGACCAATAGTGCCTTGATTAACTTGTGGATGGTATGCCATGACAAATACAGGCATGCATCAATGCAAGTGGATGTGCTATTGGGTATTAGAGGTACCAGTGTATACAGAAATCTGGACCCCTACCTGTGAAGGTATCACTGTATAGTGGTACAACATGCAGTGTGTGGTTTTTATGAGCAATAAAAAGGGCAGAAATGTTGTTTATGTTGATTTCTATTCCAATTTTCTGTACAGGTTCTCTACTCTCCAACTCTAGGGAATGAGGTTATGCAAAACTTTTTTGATGTGCGTATTAGAATAAAAGTTGAAACTACATAGAAAGTTAAGGACCGGAATTTTAATTGCACTGTGTACCAACATATTGACATTATAAAGTCCCCAGATACAATTATTGACTTTTTCTCACCACATAAGATGCGCAGTCTAATTAATAAAAATGTCTGGGTCACAGTTCTAGTTTCTAGAACACTTTCACAGCTGCAACACTTTCTATACCAAGAAGTCCCTTCCATACAGCCTAGTCATCCATGGCTGTTGCATCAGTAGTGATGAGCAGTTCCTCTGAAAATATGCTGAGGATCTCACTGAGGCCTTCACACACTGTTATTACCTTCCCAGCTTCATACAACAACACATCCCCATGCCTTATTGCTCCAGTCACCCACCACCTATCAAAGGTGCAGCATTCCACTCATGACATGGTAGCACAATCAGGACTGGAGCAACCATATCATATTCTCCTTCTCCCCTGCAGGTCCGGGGTATTCCTGCCTGTCGTACAAGGTGACTAAAAGGAGTTTCACATGTTTCAGCCTTTATGTGATGGCCCCCTGTAGGGTTTGACTTCCATTCTTCAAACTTTTCCAAAAGAATGAGCCAACTGGAGAAGGGAGCCTTAAAAGGTCCATCGTGTTCTTCGTGAATTAAGATCTTTAGACCCATAACCACACAGGCATTGTGCTGCTGATGACTGCACTGTTAACTCCCTGCATATGCCAAGGGGTAGATGCCCATCCTCCTGAGGCATCAGGACTCATAGCAAAGGCCATCCTATCAGGTGGCGCCTGTTGGGAGGGCCCCTGGTCAGAGTGGGCGGCATCAGGGTGGATGACAAACGATGAAGCGCAGTCCATCATCTGTTGCTGGTGGTGAAACACCAGCAGTCTCTAAGCGATCACAAGCACAATTCAACACACAACAGTACAACAAGTAAGAGCCTAAATGTGGTCCAGGGTATCACATTTCATAGAGACATTCTTTTGCAGTCCGAAATTGAGCTGCTGGCCAATTTAGAGTGACGAGGTGTAAATTTCGTCCAGCATGTCCACCGGGGTCGGAAGGATAATGAGGTTGCCAGCGGTGCCTTCATATTGGCCTTTGAGGGTGATACATTGTTCGAGAAGGTCAAGGTGATGGTCTACTGGTGTGATGTAAGGCCCTTTATCCACCCCCCAACTCGGTGCTAGAAGTGCTGGAAGTTCAGCAATATGTTTTCCCGCACTACTTCCAGTGTCACAAACCAAGATTTTGGATGCCCATCACATCCCAATACTCCATGTGCACGGCCTTCCACCTGTGTCAACTGCAGAGAGCACCATTCACCTTGCTCATCTGACTGCAGGATTCTCCAGAAAGAAAGGAGAATCATGGAGTACAAGACCCTGGAATGAATGACCTACACTGAGGATAAGAGAAAATTTGAACACCTGCATCCTGTGTGTATGACATAGTCTTGCACCACCCCTACAACAGTTCTGACACCATGAGCTCTGCCAAACCAGGTCACCTCTCAGAGCTGGTAGACTCACCTGCCCCCTTGATGTTGGAGAGCATTTCCATCCCTGTTGATCCTGCACCACCTACTTGAGGAGCAACACCACCCTGCCCCCCCCCTGCCGCCCCCCGCCGCCCCCCGCCGCCACCATCATTGCGCAACAATCATGGCTGGAGCTGGAGAAACTTAAGTGTTCTTCAGCTTCTCTCCCTAGGAAGTGGTCCCTTGGGTCACTCCATTCCTAGGTATCTTCTAGTGGGAAACAGGACACCTGCCAGTGGCCAAAGAGCAAAAAAGCAGCTGGTTGTAGGACGTCACGCTCATCCTCAGTCCTGGAGACTGAGCCAGTGAAGTCCTCCCAGCCTGGGAAACCCAAGGAGCAGTGAGAGAAATTCAAAACGAAAACCGCTAAGACCAAAGAAATTGCGGTCGCACCCACACCACGGCTACCTACAGGCTCTGCAGCTGAGGGTGGGGTGGAGATTTGGGCACCTGCTAAGTACCTACACTCCTGGAAATTGAAATAAGAACACCGTGAATTCATTGTCCCAGGAAGGGGAAACTTTATTGACACATTCTTGTTGTCAGATACATCATATGATCACACTGACAGAACCACAGGCACATAGACACAGGCAACAGAGCATGTACAATGTCAGCACTAGTACAGTGTATATCCACCTTTCGCAGCAATGCAGGCTGCTATTCTCCCATGCAGACGATCGTAGAGATGCTGGATGTTGTCCTGTGGAACGGCTTGCCATGCCATTTCCACCTGGCGCCTCAGTTGGACCAGTGTTCGTGCCGGACGTGCAGACCGCGTGAGACGACGCTTCATCCAGTCCCAAACATGCTCATTGGGGGACAGATCCGAAGATCTTGCTGGCCAGGGTAGTTGACTTACACCTTCTAGAGCACGTTGGGTGGCACGGGATACATGTGGACGTGCTTTGTCCTGTTGGAACAGCAAGTTCCCTTGCCGGTCTAGGAATGGTAGAACGATGGGTTCAATGACGGTTTGGATGTACCGTGCACTATTCAGTGTCCCCTCGACGATCACTTGAGGTGTACGGCCAGTGTAGGAGATTGCTCCCCACACCATGATGCTGGGTGTTGGCCCTGTGTGCCTCGGTTGTATGCAGTTCTGATTTTGGCGCTCACCTGCACGGCGCCAAACACGCATACGACCATCATTGGCACCAAGGCAGAAGCAACTCTCATCGCTGAAGACGACACGTCTCCATTCGTCCCCCATTCACGCCTGTCGTGGCACCACTGGAGGCGGGATGCACGATGTTGGGGCGTGAGCGGAAGACGGCCTAACGGTGTGCGGGACCGTAGCCCAGCTTCATGGAGACGGTTGCGAATGGTCCTCGCCGATACCCCAGGAGCAACAGTGTCCCTAATTTGCTGGGAAGTGGCGGTGCGGTCCCCTACGTCACTGCGTAGGATCCTACAGTCTTGGCGTGCATCCGTGCGTTGCTGCGGTCCGGTCCCAGGTCGACGGGCACGTGCACCTTCCGCCGACCACTGGCGACAACATCGATGTACTGTGGAGACCTCACGCCCCACGTGTTGAGCAATTCGGCGGTACGTCCACCCGGCCTCCTGCATGCCCACTATATGCCCTCACTCAAAGTCCGTCAACTGCACATACGGTTCACGTCCACGCTGTCGCGGCATGCTACCAGTGTTAAAGACTGTGATGGAGCTCCGTATGCCACGGCAAACTGGCTGACACTGACGGCGGCGATGCACAACTGCTGTGCAGCTAGCGCCATTCAACGGCCAACACCGCGGTTCCTGGTGTGTCCGCTGTGCCGTGCGTGTCATCATTGCTTGTACAGCCCTCTCGCAGTGTCCGGAGCAAGTATGGTGGGTCTGACACACCGGTGTCAATGTGTTCTTTTTTCCATTTCCAGGAGTGTAGATCTTGCCAGACCCTCTCACATGATGGATATAGACTATTCAGGCAATAAATCAGTGGAAGCAGGTG
Organism: Schistocerca gregaria; assembly: GCF_023897955.1. Taxonomy (NCBI): domain Eukaryota; kingdom Metazoa; phylum Arthropoda; class Insecta; order Orthoptera; family Acrididae; genus Schistocerca; species Schistocerca gregaria. Next base: position 182,159 of record NW_026061771.1, read on the forward strand.
ACTGTGAGCCATACAGTGCTTCACTGAATTTTCCGTGCCTTCCCAGTCTCACGATGTCATCGTCCAGTGCAACTGTGGTGGTTTTATCCACTGCCTGGCTGAGCTACAGCAACTGTTGAGGTTTAAACCTGCCATCTGCATTGCCCTCCAGGTAACCTGGTTCTCTGCCCTCCGTGACTATAAGGCATATTACAGCAACCACAGTGACTATAATCGATTGACAGGTGGAGTTTGCGTTTATGTTCTAAACTCAGTCTGTAGTGAACATGTGCCCCTTCAAAACTCTCTTGAAGCTGTGGCTGTCAGAATAAAGATGATGCAGGAAATAACTGTCTGAAATGTATATCTTCATCTAGATGGTGCAGTACCCCTGAATGTATTAGCTGCACTAATTGATAAACTGCCTAAACCTTTCCTTCTTCGGGAAGATTTTAATGCCCATAACCCCTTGTGGGGTGGTACCATAGTTACTGGGCGAGGCAGAGTTGTCGACATTTACTGTTGCAATTTGACCTCTGACTCTTAAATACTGGGGCAGCCACATGTTTCAGTGTGGCTCATGGGAGTTACTCAGCCATTGACGTATCAATCTGCAGCCCAGAACATCTCCCATCCATCCACTGAAGAAGACATGACTACCTGTGTGGTAGTGAGCACTTCCCCATCTTCCTGGCAGTGCCCCAGCATCAGGCACACAGATGCCTGCCCAGATGGGCTTTGAACAAGGCTAACTGGGTAACTTTCACCTTAGCTGTCACCGCTGAATCTCCCCTACATTGTAATATCGATGTGATGGTTGAGCAGATGACTAGCACAATTGTTTATGTCACAGAAAACGGAATCCCTCGCTCTTTATGTTGCCCAAGGAGTAAGGCAGTCACTTGGTGGTCGCCGCAAATCGTTCAAGCAATTGAAGAGTGTCTGCAAGCTTTACAGCCCGTAAGTGGCACCCTTCCCTGGAGCACATCATAGTCTTTAAATGGCTCTGTGCCAGTGTTCGCTACCTTATCGAGCAACAGAAGGAGTGGTGTTGGGAGAGATAAGTCTCCACCATTGGAGGCGACATGTCTTCCCAAGTCTGGAAAAAGATCAAATGTCTCTTTGGGTACCAAGCCTCAATGGCTGTCCCTGGTGTTACCTTAAATGGCGAGTTATGTACCAACACAAATGCGATTTCCAGGCACTTTGCCGGGCACTGCATTGGATAATCATCCCCCAAGGTTTCGCACACTGGAACGGTGGCTGAAAGGTAATGTACTCTAATGCACTACATGCTGTGGTGAATCCTATAACGCCCCATTTACAAAGTGGAAGCTTTTCAGTGCTCTTGCACATTGCACCGACACAGTTCCTGAGCCAGACCGCATCCAGAGCCAGGTGATTAAACATATCTCATCTGACTACAAGTGACATATAATCATCATCTTCAACCGGCTATGGTGAGATTGTGTAAAAACGCACTTGATGTGGACAGCTATCACACCATCTGCCTCACCAATGTTCCTAAAAAGCAATGCCACAAGAGTGAGAATAAAACGGATTAAATGTGTAACATAAAACAGAAAGAAAGGAAAAGCCATAAGAATGAAGGGCACACTATGAACACTAAAAGGAACAAAAGAGGACAAGGAAACAACAGAAGAGAGTAAAACATGAAAGCAGATTACAGTGGCTGGCAAGCACGAGAATAGAAAGGGAAAGCCAGTGACTCTGCAACACATTAAAATCTCAACCGTAAAGCACTAGGCTGGAGGACACAGAGGGTCAAAGGATACACTAAACCCTATATAGAAGTATAAAACCCACTCTCACGGATAAAATGTAAAACTAAAGCTGCTGTGGAGTCATTGTGTCCAACACCGAAGGCAGGTTGGTGGGAAAGTTGAAAGTCTGTCACAGAGGGGTTAAATGTGAGTAGTCCAGCAAGAGGTGAACAACTGTCATTTGGAAGCCACAGCGACACTTAGGTGGCTTCTCGCAACAGAGTAGTTAACCATGCATTAGCCTCATATAGTCAATGCAGAGCCAGCAGAGGATGACTGATTCCCTGGGAGAGGCCTGCCTGGAAGACTTCCACACATTCATAGCCTCCTTAACGACATGCAGTTTGTTATGTGTGCTGTTATGCCATTCCATCTCCCAAAGCCAGAAAACCCCATGGTGTAGACAGAATGTAGGTCAGCTTCAGAGAATGCCTATCTCCAGAAGCAGTTTCCACATCGCCTGCTTGGGAGCCATTCCGTGGTTTATCAGTGGACCCCAGGACACGTCATTATCCCTGGCCATGAACTTGTATGATAGGCAGTTGTGAGAAAATGCAAATCACCAAAATGTAAGTAGTTACTCTTTTTAAAAAAATTGTGAATTTAACTGTTTAATAATATGAAACTAACACAACTGTATCGTTATAAATCCCACTGATGATACCTTAGAACAGGAGAAGGTGAAAAGTGTATGGGATAAATAAAGTAACTAGCAGCAGGATAAGGCAGCTTTATTTACAAAACAAATTTTTATATGCTTGCTGCAGAGGATGGCCACACAAACAGACTTGTTATTCATGCCATGCCAGGCATTTCCACATGGCCCATACCAGAAATTCAGAAGAATCATCTGAACATCCATAAAACCATACAACACACAAAATTCAACATATGCAAATGTAACAATCTGGTACCTAAATATTCAATGTAAAAATTAAAAACAGTTCAACCACCACCCAAAAAGCAATGCATTCTGCTCAGAAAATATGGTTAAAATACGAGATAAAATCCCTAGACCCTAAAAAACAAGAGTTAAATTACGAGTTGTATAAGACATATTTACAACTCGCAGACACCATAAATAATATGAAAGTTTTCTCCCATCTGGTCAACAGGGTCGAAAAGCTTACAAAAACTGCTGCACAAAGAATAGAAACAGTTCATAGAAGAAAGATCAACCAACTCAAAAAACTCCAGTTACAACATATTACCTTTACTCACACACACAAATTCTACCCAAGATTAGTGAACCTTACAGACACACAGTTAAACAGTAAAGAAAGACAGCTGTTGGAGAAAGGATGAAAATACAATCTAAATTCAGAAATAGATGAAGGTTACTTATGAAATCTAATTATAGAAGCATAAAGTGTTTTGACAAGGGATGATAGGAATGAAAATAGCAGTGTCAGCATTGGATTAACTAGAGAACTAGTAAAAAAAGAAATCCTGAATATAATAACCAGCATAAAAATGCAACAACACAAAACAACAAAAACTCAGATCTGCAACACTAGGAAAAATTAGGAGAAAACTACAAAAACAAAATGTTATCATTTTAAAATAATAATTCCAATCCCAAAGTAAGCAGGTGTTGACAGATGAGAAAATTACCAAACAATCAGTTTAATAAGTGACAGCTGCAAAATACTAACATGAATGTTTTACAGACGAATGGAAAAACTAGTAGAAGCTGACCTCTGGGAGATCAGTTTGAATTCCATAGAAATACTGGAACACATGAGGCAATACTGACCTTACGACTTATCTTAGAAGAAAGATTAAGGAAAGGCAAACCTATGTTTCTAGCATTTGTAGACTTAGAGAAAGCTTTTGACTATGTTGATTGGAATACTCTCTTTCAAATTCTAAAGGTGGCAGCGGTAAAATACAGGGAGCGAAAGGCTATTTGCAATTTGTACAGAAACCAGATGGCAGTCATAAGAGTCGAGGGGCATAAAAGGGAAGCAGTGGTTGGGAAGGGAGTGAGACAGGGTTGTAGCCTCTCACTGATGTTATTCAATCTGTATATTGAGCAAGAAGTAAAGGAAACAAAAGAAAAATTCAGAGTAGGTATTAAAATCCATGGGGAAGAAATAAAAACTTTGAGGTACGCCTATGACATTGTAATTCTGTCAGAGTGAGCAAAGGACTTGGAAGAGAAGTTGAATGGAATGGATAGTGGCTTGAAACGAGGGTATAAGAAGAACATCAACAAAAGCAAAATGAGGATAAAGGAATGTAGTCGAATAAAGTCGGGTGATGCTGAAGGAATTAGATTAGGAAATGAGACACTTAAAGTAGTAAATGAGTTTTGCTATTTGGGGAGCAAAATAACTGCTGATGGTTGAAGTAGAGAGGATATAAAATGTAGACTAGCAATGGCAAGGAAAGCGTTTATAAAGAAGAGAAATTTGTTAACATCGAGTATAGATTTAAGTGTCAGGAACTCTTTCCTGAAAGTATTTGTATGAAGTGTAGCCATGTATGGAAGTGAAACATGGATGATAACTGGTTTGGACAAGAAGAGAATAGAAGCTTTCGAAATGTGGTGCTAGAGAAGAATGCTGAAGGTTAGATGGGTAGATCACGTAACTAATGAGGAGGTATTGAATAGGATTGGGGAGAAGAGAAGTTTGTGGCACAACTTGACTAGAAGAAGGGATCAGTTGGTAGGACATGTTCTGAGGCATCAAGGGATCACCAATGTAGTATTGGAGGGCAGCATGGAGGGTAAAAATCATAGAGGGAGACCAAGAGAAGAATACACTCAGCAGATTCAGAAGGATGTAGGTTGCAGTAGGTACTGGGAGATGAAGAAGCTTTCACAGGATAGAGTAGCATGGAGAGCTGCATCAAACCAGTCTCAGGACTGAAGACCACAACAACAACAACAACAACAACAACAACAACAACATTTTAAAAGGAGACAAGTAGACCACAATATTACTGATACACAAAGAACAATACATTGAAAAAACACAAGAATTCATTTTACAAAATAGCATTACAAATTTAAAATCAGACATGACATTCAGATTAAAGACAAAAGTAAAAAAAAAAAAAAGAAAACACACTCTGAAAAATATTGACATCATATTGGATAACATAGAGAAAAGAAAGTTGTCATAGATCAGTCCCACTGCGCTGGTTCTCCAAAGCCAACCAAAAATCCACAAACCAAATCTTCTGTGAGGCCAATACTGGATTTCAGAAACTCCCCCCACTTCAGAGCTTGCAGGATACATGTTAAAATTTCTGTCTGAAAATTTCAAAGTACAAGAAGACAGAACCATTAAAAACACTACACAGCAAATACAACGAACAAAAGATATAACCCTCCTTTCATTTGTTATAGAAATCATGTATTGCAACATACCAGTACCAGAAATGGTTCAAATGGCTCTGAGCACTATGGGACTCAACATCTGAAGTCATCAGTCCCTTAGATCTTAGAACTACTTAAACCTAACTAACCTAAGGACAACACACACACAGTCATGCCCGAGGCAGGATTCGAAATTGCAACCTTAGTGGCTGCGCAGTTCCTGACTGATGCGCCTAGAATGGCTTGGTCACACCAGCCAGGAGTACCAGAAGTAATAGAAATTATAGATAAGTACCTGAAAACTTATAGTCACCTTCCTGATGAACAGATTAAGGAAATATACACACTAATAAAGCTCATAACACAACAAAATTACTTCAAATTCAGTAATGAATTTTATTTAGAAGAAGATGGATTACCAATTGGGTCCCCAGTTTCAGAAGCCTTAGCAGATATTTTGGTAAACCACATTTAACAGATCATTTTCACAAAAATATTAGCAAAAGAATACAACATATTATAGTGGTTCAGATACATGGATGACATCCTTTGCTTAACAGATGTACCACAAAGAAAAATTGAAAAACTACATACTGACATCAGCAAGATCCATAAAAATATAAAATTCACAATTGAAAGAGAACAGAACAACCAAATTAACTTCCTGGATATAACAATAAGAAAACAGAACCATAAGCATATGTTTGAAATTTACCGTAAACCCACAGCAACAGACAATATGATTCCTCAGTCCTCTAACCAACCGCACACACAAAAGCAAACAGCACTTCAACACATGCTCCATAGACTCAACACAGTACCACTTGCCAAAGAAGGCAACCAAAAAGAATGGGACATAATGATGCAGGAGGCACAAAATAATGGTTACAACAGTAACACAGTAACAAAGCTTAACAACAAAATTAAAAGTAAAATAAAAGCAGAAAGCTCCAAACCACAGACAACAACACAACAGAACCAAACACAAACATGTAGTCCCATAACAACTGCACAGGATAATCAGAAAAAGTTGAAAGAAAACAGTAGATGATACACAATGACATACAAACGCAAACTCACCTATCAAATCACCAACATTTTCAAGAGAATAGGAATAAACATAGCAGACACAATAGACAGTTCTGTTCAAAAATACACCCCAAAACTGACAAATAACAGAGACATATACCAGAAAGCAGGTATATATCAGCTACAGTGTAACACTTGTGAAGGCAGTTACATAGAGCAAACAGGGGAACATCTGATGTCAGATAAAAAAACACATGAGAGTTTGGAAATATGGGACAAACCACATCACATTTGCAGAATGCCTAAGAGAAAATGACCACAAACCAACCATTAGAGACAATGACATAAAATAATTATAATTGACAGTAAAACAACACCTCCTAATAATGCAAGAAAATTACCACATACAGAAAACCAAAGCAGAAGGGAAAATCCTGTTGAATGACCAAGTACACATGCCAAGCCATTCATTATTTAAAATAATAGAATACCATCTGCAAAAAGGATTAATAAAATAATACAGTCCAATATAATAATAATAGAATCCAAAAAATCCATGAGCCCCTCCACAGAATATTGAAAGGAAAAGTCAAATCAGCTGTCGCTGTCACCAAAGTTTTCAACCACTCACTGATAGCTTGTATTCCCCCCTCCACTGCCCCCCCCCCCCACCCAAATTAAAACTCGTCAGCTCTATCCCCCTCCCTCCCTTTCTCTCAATCATACGCACACGCAGTAGAAACATCAGAAATAGAAGTTAGTCTCGAACATATACTTCGTTACATTTGCAACAAATAGGTAAATTTCTCAAAGAAGATGAAACAAATAATAGAGTTGCGATATTTACGTTGAGAAAAACAGTGTACGACGAAATAAATGTATTGAGTGACAAAGGAACAATAGTCGACCAAAGAAAGGGAAGAAATATGTTGAATGGTGTATGGAAGGTGAGAACACAAAAATGTGATTATATGGCAGTGATAAAAGTGGTAGTGTGACCTCCAGACCAGATGTGAGGATAAGCAAATTAGCAAATCATAAGTAATTACTTTTTTTTTACAAAGTGAACTGTTTAATAATCTAAAACTAACAAAATTGTATCATTATATATCCCACTGATGATGCCTTAGAACAGAAGGTGAAACATATATAGGATAAATAAAGTAACTAGCAGAAGGAAAAGGAAGATTTATTTACAAACCAAAAATATATATCATAGTACCCTGGAATGGGGAATGTATTAAGCACTATCTTTTACATCCCTTCCACAGTAGTATTCCACTGACCACTGAACCTAGAGAATATCACTACTACACAACCCCTGCTTGCTGCCCTTTACCTCATGGCTCATGCCCCTGTAATAGACATAGATGCAAGACTTGTCCCATACATCCTCCCTCCACCACCTACTCCAGTCCACTCACAATTATCGCTTGCCCAATCAAAGACAATGCTACCTGTGAAACCAGTCATGTGATCCAAGAGCTAAGCTGCAACCACTGAGCTGTATTTTATGTTGACACGGCAACTGACAAAATGTATGTTCACATGAATGACAACCAAAATCCTGTTATGAAGAAACAGTTGGGCCAATCAATTGCTGAGCATGCTGCGCAGCATGACATTTGTCATTTCAGTGACTGCTCCACAGCCTGTGCCTTCTGGATTCTTCCCACCAACACCAACTTTTCTGAATTGCACTAGTGGGAACTCTCCCTACAGTATAGCTTACATTTAAGTAACCCTCAACCTTCATTAGTCACTGTCTACCACCAAACTATACCATTCCTTGTTCCCATTCCAGAACTCAATTCCAGTAATGCACCCACAGTTTTTATAGCTACCTCCTTTTCTGATGGCCCTCCCACCCCCCTGCTGACATCTGTCTAATCTCCCGACTCCAACTAGCTGCCGTACTCTCTCCCCACTTTGTCCCTGTAACCGTCCACAAGCAGCACATAACTGTCCCCCTACCCTACTATATCTCCCTGCCCCATTCTCCTCCTTCCCTACCACCTGTTTGCTTCTCCCACCATGTGCTTCTGCTTGCAGTCTGGTCTTGGGTGCCAGAGCTTGTGTGCTTTTGTGTTTGTTTTCCTTGCTCTGATGAAGATTAGTTATGATTATTAATATGCAGCCAATATGCAAGGTATCAACATTCTATTAAGGAATGGGATTATCATTGTCTACCGTCAAAGAAAAGCTCTACAGTTGGGTGCATTTCCTTGAAGAAGCTTCTGGCTTTGAAACATTTAAAACACTGTGGGCTCAATCTTATTTCTGTTATCTCTCTCTGAAAATAATGCTAATAATCAAGAACATATATTTAAGATTATTTCTATTTTCTTTCATCTGTGATCAGATTCTACATATTTCCAAAAATTTACTTATTTTCAGTTTTAATATCTATTGAGCAATAGTGACTGTTTACTAGCACTGAAGTTAACTAAATCAAAACAATAGTTGTTAGCAACACTATCCCACAAGGATTTTTGTGCATGATCTTTCACACAGCACTGAAGATGAGCTCCCACTGTCGTATTTGTAGTCCTCTACTATTTCATGTTTCAGGTTCAGAACCCACTAAATTATTCAGATGTTCATCATCATGATTATGGTTCAAGTAAGGTTAAACCCTGTAATGGATAGAATGGGAACTTCATTGCAGAAGACAATAGAAAATATACCATAGGTGTTATGTCACATCAATAGTTGTGATACAAGCCGTTCAGAAGCTGTACAGTTTCAGAGGATCAGCACCTGAAATTACTGTTGATAGTTCCGTACTTAAAATGGATAGCCAGAAGTTTCTTTTATAAGTTCAAAATTATGAGCTCACTAATCTTTAATCATGTCTTTAAGATCCTGTTGGGGATGACCAGACCTCTTACAGTTTCTAATGATGTATGCAGACAGGTACTTAGTATGGACATCTGTGGAGCACAATACTTATTATCTCTTCAGAAAGTAAATGTGCACACAATACAGATGAAGTGATCAAAAGTTGTTTCTCATACAGTTAAGTAAAACACGGCAAAGAATGGTTGTTGTAAACACAAATATTACTAAACAAAACTGAAACACACACATAATGATATTTATTGCTCATAATTGTAAAATAAGTTCTCTCAGCCTGACTTAAATGAATGGAGAGGCAACACAAATAGTTCCCAAGAGTGGTCTAGAATGCAGCTTAGTTAAACTGAAGCCATACCTGAAGAAGATTAACAGCAGAATCAAGAAAGTGGAGTGAATGTAGGCCGTAAACAGATTTGTTCTACAGTATTAATGAATTATGTTAATTTATTATTGTTTACAAAACCTGTGAGCCAGAAGGCTAAGTTTTATTGGCTGTGGATATTGTCATTATATTTTGTTTGTAGCAGTATGTTACTTCGCATGAGCAGCGTCTATTCAAAAGTTCAATTCTAATTTATGCCTATGCATTGGAAATCAAGGGCTTATTATTATTATGGGACCCATCTTGCATATTAAAATGTAGTTACTGAAAAATCTGTAATTTGTAATTCAGGACTCTTGCTCATTAGTACTGGTGTCAATAGATATTAGAAAAATCAGATGATCAAAAGTGTATCAACAGATCCTGGAAATTCACAGCAATATGTCCATAACTGGCACTACAAATGTGGATAAAGTTAAACTAACAATTATCAATATCTGTTAATGCATATAACAAAGAAAGTTGCTGTGACTTACCAAATGAGAAAGTGATGGTAGATAGACACAATAAAAAATACACAAACACACACACAAATTTCAAACTTTCACAACCCATAGATGAAGCAACGTCTGTCTACCAGTGTTTTATCATTTGGTGAGTCACAGCATCTTTGTTTTTTATGTATATTTTTACCATGTGCAATGTTTCCCTCTATTATATTCAATATCTGTTAAGATAGTAAAGTTTACTGAAAAGAGCAAAAATAGCCCTTTAATTTGAAAGTGATCTTTCCTTCAAAATATACCTATTAACTCGTAAGACTTTGCATAAAGTATGAACTTCATCATCAGAATTTTGAAAATAAAGTTACCAAAAGGCTTATGAGGATCTTAATATACGATACGGGAGTGGTGCCACTGCTCCACACTTCTCTCCAGTGCTAAACTAGTGATCCGTTAACATCTTAGAATGCATCCTGTCCACTAATCCTTTCTTTTAGTCAGCTTGTGTAGGAAATTTCTTTTCTCTCCAAGTCCATTCACCCACCTTATGTTCAGTATACATCTGTAGCACCACATTTCAGAAGCTTCTATTCTCATCCTGTCTAAGCTGTTTGATATCCATGTTTCACTTCGTATATGACAACAATCAATACAAATGTTTCCAGAAAAATCTTTGTAACACCTAAATCTATAAACATGTTGTGAATATAGCAGTTCTATGTTGTGAATATTGCAGTTCTCTTTATTTCTGTGTCTAAGAAAATTAGAGAGAAATTTCCCCTCTCTTTTTTTTTCGGGCATGTTCATAGCTGTGTTTTCACACAAACCTGTTTCAGCATTTTCTGTACTATCTGAAGATAGCAAAAAAAAGTGCTGAAAAATGTCTCACTGAAAACAAAGCTACAAAGGTGTCTTGCATAAAGTGCAATTACTCTACAACCTAAGTTTATATTCAATGCTCCAAAATTTCTCTTCTTCAGAAACACTTTCCTCTCCATTGTCTGCCTAGATTTTATATCATCTCTACCTTGAACATCATTAGCGATTTTGCTGCCCAAATAGCAAAAATCATCGTCTTTAAGTGTCTCATTCATTAATCTAATTCCCTCACATCACCTGATTTAATTTGACAACATTCCATTATCTTCTTTTGCTTTTGTTTATGTTCATATCATATCTTCCTTTCAAGAACTGTCCATTCCGTGCAACTGCTCTTGCAGGTCCTTTGCTGTCTCTGACAGAATTACAATGTTGTCAGCAAACCTCAAAGTTTTTTATTTCTTCTCCATGTATTTTAATTCCTATTCTGAACTTTTCTTTTGTTTCTTTTACTGGTTGCCAAATATACAGTTTGAATAACGTCACGTATAGGCTACAACCCTGTGTCACTTGCTCCCCAACCACTGCTTCCCTTTCATGCCCCTCAACTGTTATAGCTGCCATCTGGTTCTGTAAAAATTTTAAATAGTCTTTCACTCCCTGTATTTCATCCCTGCTTCATAATTTGAAGAAGAGCATTCCAGTCAACATTGTCAAAAGCTTTCTCTAAGTCTACAAATGGTAGAAACATAGGTTTGCCTTTCCTTAATGCATCTTCTAAGATAAGTTGTAGGGTCAGTATTGTCACATGTGGTCCTACATTTCTCCAGAATCCAAAGTTATCTTCTATGAAGTCAGTATCTGCTGCTTTTTGGTCCTTTTATATAAGAATTTGTGTTTGTATTCTGCAACGACAAATTCCTAAACTGACAGTTTGGGAATATTCACACCTCACAGCACCTTATTTCTTTGGAAGTGAAATTAACACATTCTTAGTGAAATTTGTGGATATTTCACCTGTTTCGTACATCTAGCACAGCAAATGGAATAATTTTGTCATTGTTGTCTCTCCCAATGCTATCGGTAGTTTTGACAGAATGTTGTCTACCCCTGGGTACTTGTTTCCTTGTTTCAGTGTGAGTCTTCAGTGCTCAGTCAAATGCTTCTCACAGTATATCTCCCTTGTTACCTTCATCTGTCTCTTCTACTATTTGTATGATGTTGCCCTCAGTTATATCTCCCTTGTATAGATCCCCTATACACCGAGGAGCCAAAACATTATGACCACTGCCCACTGTGATGTCGGATGCCACCTGATAGCGTTACAGGCATATGACACTCTAAAAACAGTAAGTAAGTGGGAAGCAGATGCATATGGGGATCACCCTAATGAAGATACAGGTCCTCACAGCTTTACTTCTGACAGTATCTCGTCTCCTATCTTCCAAACTTTACAGAAGCTCTCCTGTGAACCTTGCAGAACTAGCACTCCTGAAAGAAAGGATACTGTGGGGATATGGCTTAGCCACAGCCTGGGGGATGTTTCCAGAACAGTTTTAATATGCTAGAAAGTTTCATATCAGTGCACACTACACTGCAGAGTGAAAATCTCATTCTGGAAACATCCCCCAGGCTGTGGCTAAGCCATGTCTCCGCAATATCCTTTCTTTCAGGAGTGCTAATTCTGCAAGATTCACAGGAGAAAATCTGTAAAGTTTGGAAGGTAGGAGCCGAGATACTGGCAGAAGTAAAGCTGTGAGGACCGGGCGTAAGTCATGCTATGGTAGCTCAGATGGTAGAGCACTTGCCCACAAAAGGCAAAGTTTCTGAGTTCGAGTCTCGGTAGGGCACACAGTTTTAATCTGCCAGGAAGTTTCATATCAGTGCACACTCCGCTGCAGAGTGAAAATCTCATTCAGGAAACCAACAAAGTGATTGTATTGTGAGGGGGCTTCGTGCAGCTTATGTCCCATAAAGCACTTAGGATTATGGATGAAATGGGATGACTGTTGCTTTGTAGTAACCATACCAACACAGTGTAATAGAGTGAGAGGAGCTTGCTGGAGCTTCTTTCAGAAATAATTCACATAGGGTTTTGGATGAAGTGTGATGGTTGTGGCTATGTAGTAACTATACCAACAGGATGATAGTATTGTGAGTGGAGTTTTCTGAAGCTCCTTTCAGAAATAATTCACATAGGACTATGAATGAAATGCAATGATTGTGGCTTTTTAGTAACTGTACCAAAACTCGTGGTATTGGTCGGAAAGCTTTTTACAGTTTCTTTTGGAAATAATTCACATAGGACTACGAATGAGATGAGATGATTGTGGCTCATTAGTAATTATACTGGAAAAGTGATAGTATTGTGAGGGGAGCTTCCTGCGGCTTCTTTCAGGAATAAATCACATAGGCTTATGAATGAAATGCTATGATTGTGGCTTTGTAATAGCTATACCAACAGATTGATACTTGAGTGAGAGGAGCTTGCTGCACCTTCTTTCAGAAATAATACACATATGGTTATGGATTAAATGCAATGGTTGTATGTCTTCAGTAACTATAACAACAAAGTGATAGTATTGTGAGGGAATCTTCCTGCAGCTTCTTTAAGAAATAAATCTCATAGTGTTATGGGTGAGATGCCATGTATGTGGTTTTGTTGTAGCTATAGCAACAAAATGATTCTACAGTGAGAGTACCTTTGTGCAGCGTCTTTCAGAAATAATTCACATAGGGTTATGCATAAAATGTGATGGATATGACTTTGTAGTTACTATACCGACAAGGTGATAGTATTGTGAGCTTTCTGCAGCTTCTTTCAGAAATAATTCACATACCATTATGAGTGAAGTGCAATGATTGTCACTTTTTAATAACTATACCAACACTTTGGTTCTAGAGTGAATGGAACTTTTTGCAGATTCTTTCAGAAATATTTCACAGCATGCTATGAATCAAATGCAATAATTGTGGCTTTGTAGTAACTACACCATCAAGGTTTATAGTATTTTGAGGGGAGCGTTCTGTGGCTTCTTTCAGAAATAATTCACATGATGTTACAAATTAAATGCAATGATTCTTGCTTTGTAGTAGCTATATGAACAGATTGATTGTTAAGGAAGAGCATCTTACTGCAGATTCTTTCAGAAATAATTCACATAGTGTTATGAATGAAATGTGATGATTCTGGCTTTATGGTAACTACACCAAGAAAGTGATTGTAGTGTGAGAGGAGCTTTCTGCAGCTTCATCCAGAAATAATTCACATAGTGTTATGGCTGAAATGAGACGACTGTGGCTTTGTAGTAACTAACTGTGAAAGTGATTGTAGTGTGAGAGGAGCTTTCTGGAGCTTCTTCCAGAAATAATTATCATAGTGTTGAAGATGAAATGCGATGATTGTGGCTTTTTTGTAACTATACCAACAAAGGGATAGTAATTTGAGAGGAGCTTTTGTCAGCTTCTTTCAGATATAATCTTCATAGGGTTATCGATAAAATGCAATGCTTGTTGCTTGTTGTGGACCTTTCCTACAAGAGAGTGCAAGAATTCAAATACCTAGGGGCACTTTCCACTGTGAACTCGTCATGTGATGCAGAGATCAATGCCAGAATACAAGCAGGAAACCGATCTTTCCACAGCCTAGCACAACTGCTTTGGTAGAAATATCTCTCCAGACAGTTCAAGATTCAACCGTACAAAACCTTTATCCAGCCTCTTGTTCTATATGGCTGTGAGATATGGAGTATCCGGAAACAGGGCTTCCATAAGCTCCTTGTTTTTGAGAGAAAAGTGCTTCGGAAGATTTTTGGTACAGTTCTGGATGCAGATATTGGGAATGGAGGATCAGATACAATGAAGCGCTTGAGGAACTATACCAGTGGCCCAACATAGCAGGTACCCTCAAAGCCAAACAAATGCAGTGGGCCAACATTGTAGCTTGGGTGGAGGATCACAGATGGCCTCGGAAGCTCCTGGATTTCACACCTACAGGAAAGAGACTTCCAGGGAGACCCAAGAACCATTGGAGTGGTGGATCCCATGAAGATTTAATCCAAGGGTCAATAGATGTGGACGAATGGCAGATAGCAGCATTGGACAGAATACAGTGGAGGAGGTAACTTGTAGATGTGTGTGGTCTACTGGGCCTGATCACATAGTAGTAGTAGTAGTATTGCTTTGTGTAAAATTTCAAACAATGTGACAGTACTGAGAGAGGTGCTTTTGCAGCTTCCTTCAGAAATAGATCACAACTGAACCAACAATGTGATAGTAATGTGAGATAATCTTTCTGCAGCTTCTCTCAGAAATAATTTCCACAGATTTATGGATGAAATGCGATGAATGTGGCCTTGTAGAAACTGTACTAACAAAGTTACAGTACTGTGAGCAGAGCTACAAGCAATTCATTTCAGCAATAATTAACCTATGGTAGTGGATGAAATCAGAAGATTCTGGCCTTGTTGTAACTATACCATGAAAGTGATAGCAGTGTGGTAGGAGCTCCCTGCAGTTCCTTTCAGAAATAATACTCATAGGGCAATGGATGAAATGTGATGATTCTGTCTTTGTAGTAACTGTAGGATCAAAGTGTAGTAGTGTGAGTGGAGCTTTCTGCAGCTCCTCTCAGAAATATTTCAGGTAGTGTAATGGATAATATGCAATGATTCTGGCTTTTATGTAATCATACCAACAATGTGAAGCTGCTGTGGTATGAGCGTTCTGCTGATTCTCTTGAAAAAAAAAAAAATTCACATATGGAAATGCATGAAATGCGATGATTCTGGCTTTGTAGTAATCATACCAACAAATTGATGCAAATGTGGGAGGAGCTTTCTGCAGCTTCATTCAGAAATAATTTGCATAGGGTTATTCATGAAATTCAATGACTCTGGCTTTGTAGTAATCATACCAACAAAGTGATGCGAATGTAGGAGGAGCTTTTTGCAGCTTCTTTCAGAAATAATTCGCATGGTGTAATTGATGAAATGTAATGATTCTGGCTTTGTAGTGTGATGCAAGTGTGGGAGGAGCTCTTAGTAGCATCATTTAGAAATAATTCTCATAGGGTAATGGATGAAATGAAATGATTCTGGCATTGTTGTAATCATAGCAACAAAGTGACACAACTGCGGCAGGCCCTTTCTGCAGCTCCTTTCAGAAATAATTCACATAGGGTAATCAAAGAAATGCAATGATTCTCACTTTGTAGTAATCATACCAAGAAAACAACGCAAATGTGAGAGGCGTTTTCTGCAGCTTCTTCCGGAAAAAAATTCAAATAGGGTAACAGATGAAATGTGATAATTGAGGATTTGTATTAATCATACCAACAGAGTGACGCCATTGTGGGTGGAACATTTTGCAGCTTTTTTCAAAAGTAATTCACATAGGGTAATAGATAAAAATTGATGATTCTGGTCTTGTAGTAATGACACCAACAAAGTAACGCAAATATGGGTGGAGCTTTCTGTAGCTTCTTTCAGAGAAAATGCACGTAGGGTAATGGATGAAATGTTTTGATTCTGGTTTTGGAGTAATCGTACCAACAATGTGACGCTGCAGTGGGAGGTTCTTTTGGCACTGCCTGTGAGAAATAATTCATATAGTCTTAAGGATGAAATGAGATGATTCTGGCTTCGTAGTAATCATACCAACAAAGACACGGTGCTGTGGGAGGAGATTTCTGCAACTTCTTTCAGAAATAATTCACATAGCATGATGGATGAAATGGGATGATTCTCACTTTGCAGTAATCATATGAACAATGTGACACTGCTGCCTGAGGAGCTTTCTGCAACTTCTTTTAGAAATAGATCAGATACGGTTATGGATGTAGTGCGACGGTTATGGCTTTGTTGTAATGATACCAAAAAAGAGATGCTGCTGCGGGAGGAGCTTTCTGCAGCTTCTTTTAGAAAATAACCACATACAGTAATGGATGAAATTGGATGATCCTGGCTTTGTAATAATCATACGGAGAAAAAGATGCAGCTGTGGGAGACGCTTTCTGTAACTTCTTTGAGAAATAATTCACATAGGGTAATGGATGAAATGCGATGATTCTGGCGTTGTAGTAATCATAGCAACAAAGAGATGCTGCTGCAGGAGGAGATTTCAGCAGCATTGTTCAGAAATAATTCACTTAGGGTAATAGATGAAATAGGATGATTCTAGCTTTGTAGTAATCATAACAACAGAGAGGTGGTGAGGTGGGAGAAGCCTTCTGCAGCTTCTTTCAGAAATAATTCACATAGGATAATGGATGAAATGCAATGATTCTGGCTTTGTGGTAATCATACCAACAAATTGACACTGCTGCTGGAGGAGGGACTGCAGCTTCTTTCAGAAATAATTTGCATAGGGTAATGGATGAAATGCGTGATTGTGGCTTTGTAGTAATCATATCAACAAAAAGATGCTGCTGTGCTAGGAGCTTTTCTGCAGCTCCTTTCAGAAATAATTCACATAGTGTAATGGATGAAATTCGATGATTCTGGCTTTGTAGTAATCTGATGAAAAAAGAGAAACTACTGTGGAAGGAGATTTCTGCACCTCTTTTCGGAAATAATACACATATGGTAATGAATGAAATGGAATGATTCTGGCTTTGTAGTAATCATATGAACATAAAGACGCTGTTATGTGAGGAGCTTTTTGCAGGTCCTTTCAAAAATAAATCACATATGCTAATGGATTAAATGCATTGGTTCTGGCTTTGTAGGAATCATACAAGCAAGGAGACACTACTGCAGAAGGAACTTTCTGCTGCTTCATTCAGAAATTATTCACATAGTGTAGTGGATGATATGCGATGTTCCTAGCTTTGTAGTAACCATAACAAGAAACAGGTGGTGCTGTGAGTGAAGCCTTCTGCATCTTCTTTCAGCAATAATTCACATAGGATAATGTATGAAATACGTTGATTCTGGCTTTGTGGTAATCATACCAACAGAGAGACGCTGCTGTGGGAGGAGCTTTCTGCAACTTCTTTCAGAAATAATTCACATAGCGTGATGAATGAAATGGGATGATTCTAGCTTTGTATTAAATATACGACCATAAAGACACTGATGTAGCAGGAGCTGTATGGAACTCCTTTCAGAAATAATTCGCATAGGGTAATGGGTGAAATGCAATAATTCTTGCTTTGTAGTAATCATACCAATATAGATATGCTGCTGCAGGAGGGGCTTTCTGCAGCTTCTTTCAGAAATAATTCACATATGGTAATGGATCAAATGCAATGATTCTGGCTTTGTAGTAATCATACCAACAAAGAGACACAAATGATGGAGGACCTTTCTGCAGCTTCTACACCTACATCTACATCTACATCTACATCTACATCCATACTCCGCAAGACACCTGACTGTGTGTTTTTGGAGGGTACCCTGAGTACCTCTATCCGTTCTCCCTTCTATTCCAGTCTCGTATTGTTCATTGAAATATGTATTGTCGGTATGCTTCTGTTTTTGCTCTAATCCCTGATTTTGTACTTTTGGTCTCTCTGCGAGGTATATGTAGGAAGTAGCAATATAATGCTTGACTCTTCGGTAAAGGTATGTTCCCGAAACTTTAACAAAAGCCCATACCGAGTACTGAGCGTCTCTCCTGCAGAGTCTTCCACTGGAGATTGTCTATCATCTCCGTAACCCTTTCGAGATTACTAAATCATCCTGTAACGAAATGCGCTGCTCTCCGTTGGATCTTCCCTATCTCTTCTATCAACCCTATCTGGTACGGATCCCACACTGCTGAGCAGTATTAAAGGAGTGGGCGAACAAGCGTACTGTAACCTACTTCCTTTGTTTTCGTATTGCATTTACTTAGGATTCTTCCAACGTATCTCAGTCTGGCATATGCTTTACTGACGATCAACTTTATATGATCATTCCATTTTAAATCACTCCTACTGCGTACTCCCAGATAATTTATGGAATTAACTGCTTCCAGTTGCTGACCTGCTATTTTGTAGATAAATGATAAGGGATCTATCTTTCAGTGAATTCACAGCACATTACACTTGTCTACATTGAGACTGAATTGCCATTTCCTGCACCATGCGTCAATTCGCTGGAGATCCTCCTGCATTTCAGTACAATTTTCCGTTGTTGCAACCTCTCAATACACCACAGCATCATCTGCAAAAAGCCTCAGTTAACTTCCGATGTCATCCACAAGGTCATTTATGTATATTGTGAATAGCAACAGTCCTATGGATGTCTCTATAGGCCTCCTGGCTCAGCAGCTGTTGTCGCTGAGCACCTGAAGGGTAATTTGGAAAATATTTTGAGCAGATTTCTCCACCATGTTATAGTTCATGGTGGAGATTTTAATTTGCCAGATATAGACTGGGAGACTCAAACGTTCATAACGGATGGCAAGGACAAAGAATCCAGTGAATTTTTTTTTAAGTGCTTTATCTGAAAAATACCTTGAGCAGTTAAACAGAGAACCAACTCGTGGCGATAACATATTAGACCTTCTGGTGACAAAAAGACCTGAACTATTTGAAACAGTGAATGCAGAACAGGGAATCAGCAATCATAAAGCAGTTACTGCATCGATGATTTCAGCCATAAATTGAAAAATTAAAAAAGGGAGGAAGATTTTTCTGTTTAGCAAAACTGACAAAAAGCAGATTACAGAGTACCTGACAGCTCAACACAAAAGTTTTGTCTCAAGTACAGATAGTGTTGAGGATCAGTGGACAAGGTCAAAACCATCGTACAATATGCGTTAGATGAGTATGTGCCAAGCAAGATCGTAAGAGATGGAAAAGAGCCACCATGGTACATCAACCGAGTTAGAAAACTGCTGCAGAAGCAAAGGGAACTTCACAACAAACATAAACATATCCAAAGCCTTGCAGACAAACAAAAATTATGCGAAGTGAAATGTAGTGTGAGGAGGGCTATGTGAGAAGCACTTAATGAATTCAAAAGTAATGTTCTATGTACTGACTTGGCAGAAATTTTAAGAAATTTTGGTCTTATGTCAAAGCGATAGGTGGATCAAAACAAAATGTCCTGACACCACAGATGACAAAAGGGTAGATAGCAAAATAGACAACAGAGTGATAGAGAAAAAATTAAAATCACACAAAAGAGGTAAGCCCACTGGACCTGAAGGGATACCAGTTAGATTTTACACAGAGCACGCGATGGAACTTAGCCCCCTTCTTGTAGCAGTGTACCGTAGGTCTCTAGAAGAGCATAGCATTCCAAAGGATTGGAAAACGGCATGGTCTTCCCCATTTTCAAGAAGGGACTTCGAACACATGTGCAGAACTATAGACCTATATCTCTAATGTTGATTAGTTGTAGAACTTTGGAACACGAATTATGTTAGAGTATAATGAGTTTTCTGGAGACTACAAACCTACTCTGTAGGAATCAGCATTTGTTTTGAAAAAGACGGCCATGTGAAACCCAGCTCTTGCTAATCATCCATAAGACTCAGAGGACCATAGACATTGGTTCACACTTAGATGCCATGTAGCTTCTTTCAGAAACATTTCACATAAAGTAATGGATAAAATGCAATGATTTGGGCTTTGTAGTAACGTTACTAACAAAGAGAAGCAAATGAGAGATTAGCTTTCTGTAGCTCTTCTCAGAAATACTTCACATAGTGTAATGGATGAAATGCGATGAATCTGGCTTTGTAGTAACCATACCAACAAACAGACGCCAATGGGGGATGAGCCTTCTGCAGTTTCTCACAGAAATGCTTCACAAAGGGTAATGCATGGAATGCATTGATTCTGGCTTTGTAGTAACCGGAAGAACAGAGAGAGGCAAATGAGGGAGGAGCTTTCTGTAGCTTCCCTTAAAAAATTTCACATAGGGTAAAGGACCAAATGTGATGATTCTGGCTTTGTAGTCACTTCTCCAATAAAGAGACACCTATGAGGCAAGCGCATTCTGCAGCTCCTCTCAGAAATACTTCACGAAGTGTAATGGATAAAATGCGATGATTCTGACTTTGTAATAACCTTACCAACAACGACACATGTTTGAGGGAGGAGCTTTCTGCAGCTCCTCTCAGAAATAGTTCACATAGGGTAAGGGATGAAATGTGATGATTCTGGCTTTGTAGTAACCATACCAACAAAGAAACAGAAATGAGGGACGAGCTTTCTGTAGCTTCTTTTAAATACCTCACATCAGGTAGTGGATGAAATGTGATGATTCTGTCTGTGTAGTAATCATAGCAACAAACAGATGTAAATGAGGGAGGAGCTTTCTGTAGCTTCTCTTATGTACACCACATCAGGAAATAAATGAAATGTGATGATGCTGTCTGTGTAGTAATCATACAAACAAAAATTGCAAATGAGGGAAGGGCTTTCTGTAGCTTCTCTCAGAATTACTTCACATAAGGTAATGGATGAATTGCGATGATCCTGGCTTTGTAGTAACGTTACCAACAAATGTACACATATGAGGGGAGAGCTTCCTGCAACTTCTCTCTGAAATACTTCACATGGGGTAATAGATGAAATGCGAATATTCTGGCCTCTGCAGTAATCATACCAACAAACAGTCACAAATGAGGGAAAAGCTTTCTTTAGCTTCTTTCAGAAATACTTCACATTGTGTAATGGACACCCCATGAACAATGGACCTTCCCAATCGTGGGGAGGCTTGCGTGTCTCTGTGATACAGATAGCCATACCGTAGGTGCAACCACAACGAAGGGGTATTTGTTGAGAGGCCAGACAAATGTGTGGTTTCTGAAGAGGGGCAGCAGCCTTTTCAGTAGCTGCAAGGGCAACTGTCTGGATGATTGACTGATCTGGCCTTGTAACAATAACCAAAACGGCCTTGGTGTGCTTGTACTGTGAACGGC
The DNA here is from genome assembly GCF_023897955.1 of Schistocerca gregaria. NCBI lineage: Eukaryota > Metazoa > Arthropoda > Insecta > Orthoptera > Acrididae > Schistocerca > Schistocerca gregaria. The sequence goes on from NW_026061771.1 coordinate 203,642, forward strand.
TGAAAGCAAGGGGAAACTTCCTGAGGGCATGCAGCTTTACTGTATGATTAAATGATGATTGGGTCCTCTTGGGTAAAATATGCGGAGGTAAAATAGTCCCCCATTCGGATCTCCGGACGGGGACTACTCAAGAGGATGTCGTTATCAGGAGAAAGAAAACTGGTGTTTTACGGATCGGAGCATGGAGTGTCAGATCCCTTAATCTAGCAGGTAGGTTAGAAAATTGGTGAAGTTCCGTGGCAGGAGGAACAAGACTTTTGGTCAGGTGACTACAGGGCTATAAACACAAAATCAAATAGAGGTAATGCAGGAGTAGGTTTAATAATGAGTAGGAAAATATAAATGTGGGTAAGCTACTACAAACTGCATAGTGATAGCATTATTGTGGCCAAGATAGATACGAATCCGACACCTACTACAGTAGTACAAGTTTATAGGCCAACTAGCTCTGCAGATGATGACTAAATTGAAGAAATGTATGATGAGATAAAAGAAATTATTCAGATAGTGAAGAGAGGTGAAAATTTAATAGTCATGGGTGACTGGAATTCGAGTGTAGGAAAAGGGAGAGAACGAAACATAGTAGGTGGATATGGATTGGGGCTAAGAAATGAAAGAGGAAGCCGCTTGGTAGAATTTTGCACAGACTTCAACTTAATCATAGCTAACACTTGGTTTAAGAATCATGAAAGAAGGTTGTATACATGGAAGAACCCTGGAGATACTAAAAGGTATCAGATAGATTATATAATGGTAAGACAGAGATTTAGGAATCAAGTTTTAAATTGTAAGACATTTCCAGGGGCAGAGGTGGACTCTGACCACAATCTATTGGTTATGACCTGTAGATTAAAACTGAAGAAACTGCAACAAGGTGCGAATTTATGGAGATGGGACCTGGATAAACTGAAAGAACCAGAGGTTGTACAGAGTTTCAAGGAGAGCATAAGGGAACAATTGACAGGAGTGGGGGAAAGAAATACAGTAGAAGAAGAATGGCTAGCTTTGAGAGATTAAGTAGTGAAGGCAGCAGAGGATCAAGTAGGTAAAAATACGAGGGCTGCTAGAAATCCTTGTGTGACAGAAGAAATATTGAATTTAATTGATGAAAGGAGAAAATATAAAAATGCAATAACTGAAGCAGGCAAAAAGGAAATCAAACGTCTCAACAATCAGATCGACAGGAAGTACAAAATGGCTAAGCAGGGATGGCTAGAGGACAAATGTAAGAATGTAGAAGCTTATCTCACTAGGGGTAAGATAGATATTGCCTACAGGAAAATTAAAGAGACTTTTGGAGATAAGAGAACGACTTGTATGAACATCAAGAGCTCAGATGGAAACCCAGTTCTAAGCAAAGAAGGGAAAGCAGAAAGGCAGAATGAGTATATAGAGGGTCTATACAAGGGTGATGCAATTGAGGACAATATTATGGAAAAGGAAGAGGATGTAGATGAAGATGAAATGGGAGATACGATACTGCGTGAAGAGTTTGACAGAGCACTGAAAGACCTGAGTTGAAACAAGGCCCCCAGAGTAGACAACATTCCATTGGAACTACTGACAGACTTGGGAGAGCCAGTCCTGACAAAACTCTTACCATCTGGTGAGCAAGATGTATGAAACAGGCGAAATACCCTCAGACTTCAAGAAGAATATAATAATTCCAATCCCAAAGAAACCAGGTGCTGACAGATGTGAAAATTACCGAACAATCACTTTAATAAGCGACAGTGGCAAAATACTAACACGATTTCTTTACAGACGAATGGAAAAACTAGTAGAAGCTGACCCCAGGGATGATCAGTTTGGATTCTGTAGAAATACTGGAACACATGAGGCAATACTGACCTTACGACTTATCTTAGAAGAAAGATTAAGGAAAGGCAAACCTATGTTTCTCGCATTTGTAGACTTAGAGAAAGCTTTTGACAATGTTGATTGGAATACTCTCTTTCAAATTCTAAAGGTGGCAGGGGTAAAATACAGGGAGCGAAAGGTTATTTGCGATTTGTACAGAAACCAGATGGCAGTCATAAGAGTCGAGGGGCATAAAAGGGAAGCAGTGGTTGGGAAGGGAGTGAGACAGGGTTGTAGCCTCTAACTGATGTTATTCAATCTGTATATTAAGCAGGCAGTAAAGGAAACAAAATAAAAATTCTGAGTAGGTATTAAAATCCATGAGGAAGAAATAAAAACTTTGAGGTTTGCCGATGACATTGTAATTCTGTCAGAGACAGCAAAGGACTTGGAAGAGCAGTTGAATAGAATGGAGAGTGTCTTGAAAGGAGTATATAAGATGAACATCAACAAAAGCAAAATGAGGATGAGCGAATGTACTCGAATTAAGTTGGGTGATGCTGAGGCAATTAGATTAGGAAATGAGACACTTAAAGTAGTAAATGAGTTTTGCTATTTGGGAAGCAAAATAACTGATGATGGTCAAAGTAGAGAGGATATAATATGTAGACTGGCAATGGTAAGGAAGGCATTTCTGAAGAAGATAAATTTGTTAACATCGAGTATAGATTTAAGTGACAGGAAGTCATTTCTGAAAGTATTTGTATGGAGTGCAGCTATGTATGGAAGTCAAACATGGACGATAACTAGTTTGAACAAGAAGAGGATGCAAGATTTCTAAATGTGGTGCTAAAGAAGAATGCTGAAGATTAGATATGTAGATCATATAACTAATGAAGAGGTATTGAATAGATCTGGGGAGAAGAAAAGTTTGTGGCACAACTTGACCAGAAGAAGGAATCGGTTGGTAGGACATGTTCTGAGGCATCAAGAGATCGCCAATTTAGTATTGGAGGCCAGTGTGGAGGGTAAAAATCGTAGAGGGAGGCCAAGAGATAAATACACCAAGCAGACTCAGAAGGATGTAGGTTGCAGTAGGTACTGGGAGATGAAGAAGCTTGCACATGATAGAGTAGCAGGGAGAGGTACATCAAACCAGTCTCAGGACGGAAGACCACAACAACAACCACAACAACAACAGTGTAATGGACGAAATGCGATGATTCTGACTTTGTAATAACCTTACCAACAAAGATATGCCTATGAGGGAGGAGCTTACTGCAACATCTTTCAGAAATACTTCACATAGGGTAATGGAGGAAATGCGATGATTCTGGCTTTGTAGTAACCATACCAACAGAGAGAAGCAAATGAGTGAAAAGCTTTCTTCAGCTTCTCTCAGAAATACTGCATATAGGGTAAAGGGTGAAGTGCGATGATTCTGGCTTCATAGTAACCATACCAACAAAGACATGCAAAGGAGGGAGGAACTTTCTGTAGCTTCTCTCAGAAATATTTCACATAGGGTAATGCATGAAACGTGATGATTCTGTCTGTGTAGTAATCATACCAACAATGAGACGCAAATGCGGGAAGAGCTTTCTGTAGCTTCTCTTTTATACATCACATCAGCTAATGGATGAAATATGATGATTCAGGTTTTGTAGCAAAGTTATCAACAAATAGACACCCATGAGGGAGGAGCTCACTGCAGCTTCTCTCTGAAATTCTTCCCATAGTGTAATGGATGAAATGCGATGATTCTGGCTTTGTAGTAACGTTATCAACATAGAGACGCCTCTGAGCGAGGGGCTTTCTAAAGCTCTTCTCAGAAATACATCACATACAGTAATGGATAAAATATGATGATTCTGGCTTTCTAGTAACCAATCAAAGAAACGGATATGAGGGAAGAGTTTTCTGTAGCTTCTCTGATAAACTTCATATCAGGTTATGGATGAAATGTGATCATTCTATCTGCATAGTAATCATACCAACAAACAGACGCCTATGAGGGGGCAGCTTTCTCCAGCTTCTCTTTGAAATACTTCATATAGTATAATGGATGAAATGTGATGATTCGCACTCTGTAGTAAACCTTCCAACAAAGAGACACAAATGAACATGGAGCTGTCTGTAGCTTCTCTCAGAAATGCTTCACATAGGGTATGGATGAAATACGATGATTCTGGCTATGTAGGAACCCTAACAACAGATAGATGCCTATGAGGGAGGAGCTTTCTGCAGCTTCCCTCTGAAATACTTAACATAGGGTAATGGATGAAAATGATTATTCTGGCTTTGTAGTAAGCATACCAACAAAGAGACACAAATGAGGGAGGAGCCTTCTGCGGCTCTTCTCATAAATACTTCACATCAGGTAAAAGATGAAAAGCCATGATTGGGTCTGTGTACTAATCATACCAACAAACAGATACAAGAGAGGGAGGAGCTTTCCGCAACATCTCTCAGATATACTTCAAATAGGGTAATAGATGGAATGCGAATATTCTGGCTTTGTACTAACCATACCAACAAAGAGACGCAACTGAGGGAGGAGCTTTCTGTAGCTTCGATCTGAAATACACCACATAGGGTAAAAAATGAAATCCGATGATTTTGGCTTTGTAATAACCATACCAACAAAGTAATGCAAATGAGGGAGGAGCTTTCTGTAGCTATACTCAGAAATACACTCCTGGAAATTGAAATAAGAACACCGTGAATTCATTGTCCCAGGAAGGGGAAACTTTATTGACACATTCCTGGGATCAGATATATCACATGATCACACTGACAGAACAACAGGCACATAGACACAGGCAACAGAGCATGCACAATGTCGGCACTAGTACAGTGTATATCTACCTTTCGCAGCAATGCACGCTGCTATTCTCCCATGGAGACGATCGTAGAGATGCTGGATGTAGTCCTGTGGAACGGCTTGCCATGCCATTTCCACCTGGCGCCTCAGTTGGACCAGCATTCGTGCTGGACGTGCAGACCGCGCGAGTCGACGCTTCATCCAGTCCCAAACATGCTAAATGGGGGACAGATCCGGAGATCTTGCTGGCCAGGGTAGTTGAATTACACCTTCTAGAGCACGTTGGGTGGCACGGGATACATGCGGACGTGCATTGTCCTGTTGGAACAGCAAGTTCCCTTGCCGGTCTAGGAATGGTAGAACGATGGGTTCGATTACGGTTTGGATGTACCGTGCACTATTCAGTGTCCCCTCGACGATCACCAGAGGTGTACGGCCAGTGTAGGAGATCGCTACCCACACCATGATGCCGGGTGTTGGCCCTGTGTGCCTCGGTCGTATGCAGTCCTGATTGTGGCGCTCACCTGCACGGCGCCAAACACGCATACGACCATCATTGGCACCAAGTCATAAGCGACTCTCATCGCTGAAGACGACACGTCTCCATTCGTCCCTCCATTCACGCCTGTCGCGACATCACTGGAGGCGGGCTGCACGATGTTGGGGCGTGAGCGGAAGACGGCCTAACGGTGTGGGGGACCGTAGCCCAGCTTCATGGAGACGGTTTCGAATGGTCCTCGCCGATACCCCAGGAGCAACAGTGTCCCTAATTTGCTGGGAAGTGGCGGTGCGGTCCCCTACGGCACTGCGTAGGATCGTACGGACTTGGCGTGCATCCGTGCGACGCTGCGGTCCGGTCCCAGGTCGACGGGCACGTGCACCTTCCGCCGACCACTGGCGACAACATCGATGTACTGTGGAGACCTCACGCCCCACGTGTTGAGCAATTCGGCGGTACGTCCACCCGGCCCCCCGCATGCCCCCTATACGCCCTCGCTCAAAGTCCGTCAACTGCACATACGGTTCACGTCCACGCTGTCGCGGCATGCTACCAGTGTTAAAGACTGCGATGGAGCTCCGTATGCCACGGCAAACTGGCTGACACTGACGGCGGCGGTGCACAAATGCTGCGCAGCTAGCGCCATTCGACGGCCAACACCGCGGTTGCTGGTGTGTCCGCTGTGCCGTGCGTGTGATCGTTGCTTGTACAGCCGTCTCGCAGTGTCCGGAGCAAGTATGGTGGGTCTGACACACCGGTGTCAATGTGTTCTTTTTTCCATTTCCAGGAGTGTACTTCACATAGGGTAATAGGTGAAATGCGATGATTCTGGCTTTGTAGTAAACATACTAACAATCAAACGCAAATGAGGGAGGAGCTTTCTGAAGCTTCCATCAGAAATACTTCACACCAGGTAATGGATGAAGTGTAATGATAGTGTCTGTGTACTAATCATACCAACTAACAGATGCAAGTGAGGGAGGAGCATTCTGTAGCGTCCCTCAGAACTACTTCACATTAGGAAATGGATGAAATGTAATGATTGTGTCTGTTTAATCAAACCAACAAACAGATGCAATTGAGGGAGGAGCTTTCATCAGCTTCTCTCTGAAATACTTCACATATGCTAATGGATGAAATGATATTATTTAGGCTTTGTAGTAACCATACCAACAAAGAGACGTAAACAAGGGAGGAGTGGGAGGAGCGTCCTGCAGCTTCTCTCAGAAATACTTCACATAGGGTTATAGATTAAATGCGAGGGTCTGGCTCTGTAGTAACCATACCAACAAACAAACACAAATGAGGGTGGAGCTTTCTGTAGCCTCGTTCAGAAATACTTCACATCAGGTAATGGATGAAATGTAATGATTGTGTCTGTGTACTAATCATACCAACAAACAGATGCAAGTGAGGGAGGAGCTTTCTGCAGCTTCTCTCTGAAATACATCAAATAGGGTAATAGATGAAATGCAATGATTCTGGCTTAGTAGTAAACTTACCAACAAATGCACGCCAATGAGGGAGGAGCTTTCTGTAGCCTCCCTCAGAAATACACCATATCAGGTAATGGATGAAATGTAATGTTTGTATCTGTGTACTAATCATACCAACAAACATATGCAAGTGAGGGAGGAACTTTCTGCAGCTTCTCTCTGAGATACTTCACATAGGATAAAAATGAAATGCGATGATTCTGGCTTTGTAGTAACCATTCAACAAACAAACTCAAATGGGTAATGGATGAAATGTAATGATTGTGTCTGTGTAGTTATCATACCAACAAACAGATGCAAGTGAAGGAGGAGTTTTCTGTACCTTTTCTATGAAAAACATCACACACGGTAATGGATGAAATGCAATGATTATGGCTTTGTAGTGACCATACCAACAATCAAAAGCAAATGAGCTGGGAGAATCCTGCATCCTCTGTCTGAAATACATCACAAAGGGTAATGGATGAAATGCAATTATTGTGGCTTTGTAGTAACCATACCAACAATCAAACCAAAATGAGGTGGGAGCTTTCTGTACCTTTTCTCAGCAATACTTCACATAGGGTAATAAATGAAATGCGAGGATTCCGGCTTTGTAGTAACCATACCAACAAAAAAACACAAATGATGGTGGTGCTTTCTGTAGCTTCACTCAGAAATACATCACATACGGTAATAGATGAAATTCAATGATCCTAGCATTGTAGTATCCTTACCAACAAACAAACACAAATGAAGTAGGAGCTTTTGTAGCTTCCATCAGAAATAATTCACATCGGGTAATGAATGAAATGTAATGATTGTGTCTGTGTACTAATCATACCAACAAACATATGCAAGTGAGGGAGGAACTTTCTGCAGCTTCTCACTGAGATACTTCACATAGGGTAAAAATGAAATGCGATGATTCTGGATTTGACATACTGCTTATTTGCTTCTGTCTCGGGTTCTTCGGCCGACGTTCGTGTGATGATTTTGCTGACGTTTCGCCAGCACGAGTGGCTGGCATTGTCAAAGCTTCACCCTCCATTGCTGGAGGTGAACTGGAGCCGGGCTCGCGGCCGCAGACTATATGTACCTTGCGCGCCAACGTCCGAGGGCTTCTCCGCGGTCATTTCCGCGGTCATTTCCGGTGCGTTTCTCCTCTTGCTACCTGCTACGGTCGTTCTCTGCAGTACGGGAAGCCAGGAGCCGTTTACCTTAAGGCTTTCTTCTTTCTTGTTGAAGCTGTTCCCGTGTTTGTGTATTTCTACAGCTTCTCTGTACAAGCGGGTGTGATAGTGCTTCTCTACAGCCAGAACTTCCGTGTCGGTGAATTTTATTACATGTACCTGGTCGGTCTCACTCAGTGCGTGTTCTGCCACGGCCGATTTTTCCACCTGTCCCAACCTGCAATGTCGCTTATGTTCTTTGATCCTGGTGTTGATTGATCTTCCAGTCATTCCGACATAAACTTTCCCGCATGTGCATGGTAAGCGGTATATTCCTGACATTGCAAGTGGGTCCCTTTTATCCTTTGCCGATCTAAGACATTCTTTGATCTTCCTTGTCGGTTTGAAAATTGTCTTTACGCCGTGCTTGTGTAATATACGGCCGATTCTGTCCGTCACTCTGGGAATGTATGGCAGAAAGGCCGTACCCGACATTTCTTTTTCTGGTTTCTTACTTCGCCGGTGGTTTGGCTCTGTTACACTTCTAATATCATTTGTGGAGTACCCATTGCTCCTCAGGACACTTTCCAGGTGTTGCATTTCGCGTTTAAGGTGCTGCGGCTCACATATTCGTGCTGCTCGCGTTACGAGCGTCTGAATCATGCCTCTTTTCTGGCTCGGGTGGTGGTTTGACAGTTTGTGCAGATATCGGTCCGTGTGCGTCGGTTTTCGGTACACGCTATGTCCCAGGTTTTGGCCATCCCTTGTGACCAGCACATCTAGAAATGGTAGTTTTTTGTCCTTTTCCACTTCCATGGTAAATTTTATGTTGGCGTGGAGGTTGTTCAAGTGTCTTAGGAAGTCACCGAGCTGTTCTTCACCATGGCTCCACACGACGAAAGTATCATCGACGTACCTGTACCACACCTTAGGTTTACAAGTCGCCGAGTCCAGTGCCTGTGCTTCGAAATGTTCCATGAAGAAGTTGGCCACCACTGGACTAAGAGGACTACCCATGGCAACGCCTTCCAGCTGTTCGTAGAAATTGCCATTCCACGTGAAATAGCTCGTGGTGAGACAGGCATGGAAGAGCTTCATGATGTCTTGCGGGAAAATGGAACCGATGTGCTCCAGAGCGTCACTGAGTGGCACTTTCGTAAACAAAGAAACAATATCAAAGCTGACCAGGATGTCGTTTGGTGCAAGTTTTAGTTTCTTCAGCTTCTCGATGAAATGTCCTGAGTCCTTTACGTACGTGTCGGTCTTCCCCACGTGCGGCTGGAGCAGAGAGGCCAAGTGTTTTGCCAGTTTATATGTCGGTGAGCCAGGAGCGCTAACAATCGGTCTTAATGGAACGTTGTTCTTATGGATCTTAGGTAATCCATACAGGCGAGGTGGTAGGGCTTCTGTGTTGCGCAGGTATCTCTGTATGTCCTCCGGAACAGAAGATGCCTTGATTAACCGATTCGTATTCCGTGTGATACGCTGCGTCGGATCTGCGCTTAGTTTTCGGTACGTCGTCGGATCTAATAGGTCTCGGATCTTTTGTTCATAATCTTCGGTCTTCATTACGACGGTCGCATTCCCGTTATCGGCAGGCAGTACCAATATACTCTTGTCAGCGTTAAGATTCTTAATAGCTTGTACTTCTTCTTTCTTCAGATTGCATGCTGGTGGTTTAGCTCGGCGCAGTATCCTGGCTGTTTCAGTGCGTATTTCCTCTGCCCTTTCACAAGGAAGGGTCCGAATGGCCGCTTCGGTGTTAGCAATGATGTCCTCCACAGGTATAGTTCTTGGGATGACAGCGAAATTCCCTCCTTTTTGAAGGGACCCACTTGCATTGTCAGGAATATACCGCTTACCATGCGCATGCGGGAAAGTTTATGTCGGAATGACTGGAAGATCAATCAACACCAGGATCAAAGAACATAAGCGACATTGCAGGTTGGGACAGGTGGAAAAATCGGCCGTGGCAGAACACGCACTGAGTGAGACCGACCAGGTACATGTAATAAAATTCACCGACACGGAAGTTCTGGCTGTAGAGAAGCACTATCACACCCGCTTGTACAGAGAAGCTGTAGAAATACACAAACACGGGAACAGCTTCAACAAGAAAGAAGAAAGCCTTAAGGTAAACGGCTCCTGGCTTCCCGTACTGCAGAGAACGACCGTAGCAGGTAGCAAGAGGAGAAACGCACCGGAAATGACCGCGGAAATGACCGCGGAGAAGCCCTCGGACGTTGGCGCGCAAGGTACATATAGTCTGCGGCCGCGAGCCCGGCTCCAGTTCACCTCCGGCAATGGAGGGTGAAGCTTTGACAATGCCAGCCACTCGTGCTGGCGAAACGTCAGCAAAATCATCACACGAACGTCGGCCGAAGAACCCGAGACAGAAGCAAATAAGCAGTTTGTCAACAAGTGGCCACGAAAGTCTTAACAATTTTGTATTGCGCCTCTACGGGGAGGAAATTTGCAGATTGTACCGACGCCTTGACCAACAACGGAAGAAGAAAGTGCGATTGATGTCCTCTCTCGCCTTCCTTTCGCGGTGCAGAGATGAAGATGCTACACCGAAGTTCTTGAAATGTAAGCGCCTATTCACCACTGCCCAAGCTCATCGTATCTACAACAGAATGGAACGAGCTTTTCTTCGTGAGCGAATTCACACAATACGGAGAAACTTGGCAAAAACGGATCAGGAACTTTTGGACATGTTCTACCAACTAAGTAGCAGAATGCATCGAGACGACTGGGACAAGATCGACAGCATCACTTACAGGAGCATGGAGAATGAACTCGAGCGCTGCACAGAGCGACAGAAGAAAAAGTTTGAAGGATTCCGGAAGAAGACTGACAAGGCGATTCCCGACAAGTCACGCACGGTGGTCAACCTCACTGAACGACAATTGACCGAAGAGGAAGTATCCGTTCTTCAAAAAGGAGGGAATTTCGCTGTCATCCCAAGAACTATACCTGTGGAGGACATCATTGCTAACACCGAAGCGGCCATTCGGACCCTTCCTTGTGAAAGGGCAGAGGAAATACGCACTGAAACAGCCAGGATACTGCGCCGAGCTAAACCACCAGCATGCAATCTGAAGAAAGAAGAAGTACAAGCTATTAAGAATCTTAACGCTGACAAGAGTATATTGGTACTGCCTGCCGATAAGGGGAATGCGACCGTCGTAATGAAGACCGAAGATTATGAACAAAAGATCCGAGACCTATTAGATCCGACGACGTACCGAAAACTAAGCGCAGATCCGACGCAGCGTATCACACGGAATACGAATCGGTTAATCAAGGCATCTTCTGTTCCGGAGGACATACAGAGATACCTGCGCAACACAGAAGCCCTACCACCTCGCCTGTATGGATTACCTAAGATCCATAAGAACAACGTTCCATTAAGACCGATTGTTAGCGCTCCTGGCTCACCGACATATAAACTGGCAAAACACTTGGCCTCTCTGCTCCAGCCGCACGTGGGGAAGACCGACACGTACGTAAAGGACTCAGGACATTTCATCGAGAAGCTGAAGAAACTAAAACTTGCACCAAACGACATCCTGGTCAGCTTTGATATTGTTTCTTTGTTTACGAAAGTGCCACTCAGTGACGCTCTGGAGCACATCGGTTCCATTTTCCCGCAAGACATCATGAAGCTCTTCCATGCCTGTCTCACCACGAGCTATTTCACGTGGAATGGCAATTTCTACGAACAGCTGGAAGGCGTTGCCATGGGTAGTCCTCTTAGTCCAGTGGTGGCCAACTTCTTCATGGAACATTTCGAAGCACAGGCACTGGACTCGGCGACTTGTAAACCTAAGGTGTGGTACAGGTACGTCGATGATACTTTCGTCGTGTGGAGCCATGGTGAAGAACAGCTCGGTGACTTCCTAAGACACTTGAACAACCTCCACGCCAACATAAAATTTACCATGGAAGTGGAAAAGGACAAAAAACTACCATTTCTAGATGTGCTGGTCACAAGGGATGGCCAAAACCTGGGACATAGCGTGTACCGAAAACCGACGCACACGGACCGATATCTGCACAAACTGTCAAACCACCACCCGAGCCAGAAAAGAGGCATGATTCAGACGCTCGTAACGCGAGCAGCACGAATATGTGAGCCGCAGCACCTTAAACGCGAAATGCAACACCTGGAAAGTGTTCTGAGGAGCAATGGGTACTCCACAAATGATATTAGAAGTGTAACAGAGCCAAACCACCGGCGAAGTAAGAAACCAGAAAAAGAAATGTCGGGTACGGTCTTTCTGCCATACATTCCCAGAGTGACGGACAGAATCGGCCGTATATTACACAAGCACGGCGTAAAGACAATTTTCAAACCGACAAGGAAGATCAAAGAATGTCTTAGATCGGCAAACGATAAAAGGGACCCACTTGCAATGTCAGGAATATACCGCTTACCATGCACATGCGGGAAAGTTTATGTCGGAATGACTGGAAGATCAATCAACACCAGGATCAAAGAACATAAGCGACATTGCAGGTTGGGACAGGTGGAAAAATCGGCCGTGGCAGAACACGCACTGAGTGAGACCGACCAGGTACATGTAATAAAATTCACCGACACGGAAGTTCTGGCTGTAGAGAAGCACTATCACACCCGCTTGTACAGAGAAGCTGTAGAAATACACAAACACGGGAACAGCTTCAACAAGAAAGAAGAAAGCCTTAAGGTAAACGGCTCCTGGCTTCCCGTACTGCAGAGAACGACCGTAGCAGGTAGCAAGAGGAGAAACGCACCGGAAATGACCGCGGAAATGACCGCGGAGAAGCCCTCGGACGTTGGCGCGCAAGGTACATATAGTCTGCGGCCGCGAGCCAGGCTCCAGTTCACCTCCGGCAATGGAGGGTGAAGCTTTGACAATGCCAGCCACTCGTGCTGACGAAACGTCAGCAAAATCATCACACGAACGTCGGCCGAAGAACCCGAGACAGAAGCAAATAAGCAGTTTGTCAACAAGTGTCCACGAAAGTCTTAACAATTTTGGATTCTGGATTTGTAGTAACCATACCAACAAACACACACAAATGAGGGAGGAGCTTTCTGTAGCTTCCCTCACAAATACTTTACATCAGGTAATGGATTAAATGTAATAATTGTGTCTGTGTCCTAATCATACCAACAACAGATGCAAGTGAGGGTGGATCTTTCTGTAGCTTCTCTCAGAAATACATCACATAGGGTAATAGATGAAATGCGATGATTCTGGGCTTATAGTATCCATACCAACAAACAAACACAAGTGCTGGTGGAGCTTTCTGTAGCATCCCACAGAAATATTTCACATCAGGTAAGGGATGAAATGTAACCACAGTGTCTGTATAGTAATCTTACCAACAAACAGATGCAAGTGAGGGAGGAGCGTTCTGCAGCTTTTCTCAGAAATACTTCACATAGGGTTGTAGATGAAATGCTATGTTTCTGGCATGGTAGTAACCATACCAACAAACAAAATCCAGATGAGGGGGGAGCTTTCTGTAGCTTATCTCAGAAATACTTCACATTAGGTAATGAATGAAATGTAATGATTGTGTCTGTGTACCAATGATACCAACAAACAGATGCAAGTGAGGGATGAGCTTTCTGCAGCTTCTCTCTGAAATACATCAAATAGGGTAATAGATGAAATGCAATGATTCTGGCTTAGTAGTAATCTTACCAACAAATGCACGTCATAGAGGGAGGAGCTTTCTGTAGGTTCCCTCAAAAATACACCATATCAGGTAATGGATGAAATGTAATGATTGTGTCTGTGTACCAATCATACAAACAAACAGATGCAAGTGAGGGAGGCGCTTTGTGTAGCTTCCCTCAGAAATACTTCACATCAGGAAATGGATGAAATGTAATGATTGTGTCTGTTTAATCAAGCCAACAAACAGATGCAAGTGAGGGAGGAGCTTTCAGCATCTTCTCTCTGAAATACATCACATAGGGTAATAATTGAAATGCGATGATTCTGGCTTTGTAGTAACAATGCCAACAAACAAATGCAAATAAGTTGGGAGCTTTCTGTAGCTTACGGCAGAAATACTTCACATCAGGTAATGGATGAAATGTAATGATTGTGTCTGTTTAATCAAACCAACAAACAGATGCAAGTGAGGGAGGAGCTTTCAGCATCTTCTCTCTGAAATACATCACATTGGGTAATAGTTGAAATGCAATGATTCTGGATTTGAAGTAACCATGCCAACAAACAAATGCAAATGAGGGGGGAGCTTTCTGTAGCTTACCTCAGAAATACATCACATCAGGTAATGGAAGAAATTTAATGATTGTGTCTGTGTATTAATCATACCAACAAACAAATGCAAGTGAAGGAGGAGTTTTCTGTACCTTTTCTCTGAAATACATCACAGAGGATAATGGATGAATGGAGGAGTTTTTTGTAGCTTCTGTCAGAAATAATTCACATCAGGTATTGGATGAAATGTAAAGATTGTGTCTGTGTACTAATCATACCAGCAAACAGATGCAAGTGAGGGAGGAGCTTTTTCCAGCTTCTGTCAGAAATACTTGACATAGGGTAGTAGATGAAATGTAGATTTTACGAACAAACAGATGCAAGAGAGGGAGGATCGTTGTACAGCTTGTCTCAGAAATACTTCACATAGGGTAGTACCTGAAATTCGATGTTTCTGTCTTTGTAGCAACCATACCAAAAAACAAATCCAAATGTTGGGGGAGCTTACTGTAGCTTCTCTCAGAAATACTTCACATAAGCTAATGAATGAAATGTAATGATTGTGTCTGTGTACTAATCATACCAACAAACAGATTCAAGTTAGGGTGTAGCTTTCTGCAGCACCTGTCTTAAATACATCACATTGGGTAAAATATGAAATACGATGACTCTTGCTTTCTAGTAACCATACCAAAAAAAAAAAAAAAAAACGCAAATGTGGTAGTAAGCTTTCTGTAGCTTTTCTCAAAAATATTTCTCAGAAGTCCAATAGATGAAATGCGTTGATTCTGGCTTTGTAGTAACCATTCCAACAAACAAACGTAAATGAGGGGCGAGCTTTCTGTAGCATCCCTCAGACGAACTCAACATCAGCTAATGGATGAAATGTAATGATTGTGTCTGTGTAATAATCATACCAACAAACAAATGCATGTGAGGGAGGAGCTTTCTGCTGCTTCTCTCTGAAGTGCATCATTAAGGGGAAAAAAATGAAATCCGATGATTCTGCCTTTATAATAACCATACCAATAACCTAAGTCAAATGTGGGAGGTGCTTTCTGTAGCTATTCTCAGAAATAGTTCACGTAGGGTAATAGATGAATTGCGATGAATCTGGCTTTGTAGTAACCCTACCAACAAACATACGCAAATGATTGAGGAGCTTTCTGTAGCTTCCTTCAGAAATACTTCACGTCATGCAATAAATGAAATGTATTGATTGTGTGTGTGTACTAAACATACCAACAAACAGATGTAAGTGAGGGACGAGCTTTCTGCAGCTTCTCTCAGAAATACTTCACATAGGGTGAAAGATGAAATGCTATGATTCTGGCTTTGTAGTAACCTTAAGAACAAACAAACACAAAAGAGGGTGGAACTTTCTGTAGCTTCCATCAGAAATACTTCACATCAGGTAATGTGTGATATGTAATGATTGAGTCTGTGTACTAATCATATCAACAAACAGATGCAAGTGAGAGCGAAGTATTCTGCAGCTTCTCACTGAAATACATCACATAATGTAATAGATGAACTGCGATGATACTGGCTTTGTAGTAACCATACCAACAAACAAACGCAAATGAGGGAGGAGCTTTCTGTTGATTTCCTCAGAAATATTTCACAGAGTTTAATAGACGAAATGCTATGATTCTGGCTTTGTACTAACTATACCAACAATCAGATTAAAGGAAGGGTGGAGCTTTCTGCAGCTTCTCTCTGAAATACATCACATTGGGTAATAGATGAAATGCAATGATTCTGGCTTTGTAGTAACCACAGTAACAAACAAATGCAAATGACGCAATAGCTTTCCGTAGCTTTTCTCAGAAATACTTTACATAGGGTAATAGATAAAATGTGATGATTCTGGCTTTGTAGTAACTATACCAACAACCAAATGCAAATGAGGGAGGAGCATTCTGTAGCTTACCTCAGAAATACATCACATCAGGTAATGGATGAAATGTAATGACTGTGTCTCTGTACTAATCATAAAAACAACCATATGCAAGTGAGGGAGGAGCTTTCTGAGCTTCTCTCTGAAATACATTACATAGAGTAATAGATGAATTGTGATGATTCTGGCTTTGTAGTAACCATACCAACAAACTAATGCATATGAGGGAGAAGCTTTCTGTAGCTATTCTTAGAAATAATTCACTAAGGGTAATAGATGAAGTGCGATTATTCTCGCTTTGTAGTAACAATACTAACAAACAAACGTAAGTGATGGTGCAACTTTCTGTAGCTTCCCTCAGAAATACTTCACATCAGGTAATGGATAAGTAGCTGGAACTATTCTGGAATTTGTATCTATCATCGCCACCAAAAAATGACAGAGTCCAGCAATTCTACCTGCTATTCCACCTACTGACATGCAATCGCCACCACATTGCGCAATCACTGTAATAGAGTACTATAATGATGTACAGTGATGGATCAGCTAAATGGATGTGTTAGTGTGCTCAAATATAAGGTAATTTATAACTGAGTTTATGTACCTACCTTGAATTTTCTCCTTACCATAACACCTATCAGGTTCCTCTCTGTTTGAACTAAAGTGTTTTCCGAGTGTCACTACTGAAAGAACATTAAAGACCAGTGTTTTTGCTAATTAATGCCACTTGAACATAAAAAAATAAAGTTAATGAAAGTAATTTTCCTAATAAAACAGCTTATTAATGCATTGTTGCCAACTTTAAATTAAGAGTTCGAGAGGCTGAGGCTTATAAGTTTTGCTTCATAAATGATCTCATTACTGCCTGTTGTAAATCACAGAAGGTGAGTCAGTATCTTACATCTATGTTAATTTAGTGTGTCAATGTAGTAAAAGTGGAAAACTGCAGTGTGGAACATTATATACTCAAGTCTGCTAAGTGTTTGTCTCTGATGTGTATTAGAAGTGCTTATTAATAATATATCAGGATCCACAGTTTGTCTATTGGGTTATTGCTTGGTAACAAGTAACAGAAAGACCACTAATTAGGAAAACCTTAATTTCTTTAATCAAATGATAGTGAGGAGCAACCTGTAAGTGGATTCAAATTAACTTTCATTTTAAATAGTAACGCACTTAACTGAGACAGACTTAACCTATATCCAATTAATGATTCTGCAGTTAGTAGTAATAATGTTATAAAGACCATTCAGTTTGTGTAAGCCCTGAAAGTAATAGTGTGTTTCAGTATCTGTTATAATTTTGCAAATACTTTGTGCTGCTTTAACTGTTAGTTTCAATCTTACCGTACCCACATGAATGTGTCAAGAGTATACTGCTCTCGCATGTGACAATGTATAGGTTGTGTTTATCCATTCAAGTTTCTAATAACTATTTTCTTGAACAAGAATGTTAATCATTCTCTTGCCTACTTAGGCTGGCGACCGTTTTCTTTACCTGTTAAACAGTGCAGATAGGCAAAATTTTGTTTATTACTGTTCAAATATTTCCGTAATTCTGACTTTCATTTCCGATAAGCCACTTCCGTTAGGTACAACACGGTCAACACAACAAAATTCCTCCCAGAGGGTAACACTGCTCTGTTGCATTATAAGATAATTGCTTTAATAATATTGTTTTACTTCACAACCTGCTTTAAGGTTATGGTTCAGCAGCAGCAGACAATAGTGTTATAAGCTTTCATCAGCTTCCCTCAGAAATATTTCACATCAGGTAATGGATGAAATTTAATGATTGTGTCTGTGTAGTAATCATTCCAACAAACAGATGCAAGTGAGGGAGGAGCTTTCTGCAGCTTCCCTCTCAAATACATCACATAGGGTAATAGATGAAATGTGATGATTCTGGCTTTGTAGTAACCACACCAACAAACAAACACAAATGACGGAGGAGCTTTCTGTAGCTTCCCTCAGAAATACTACACATCAGGTAATGGGTGAAATGTAATGATTGTGTCTGTGTTCTAATCATTCCAACAAACAGATACAAGTGAGGAAGGAGCTTTCATCAGCTGAAATAAATAACATAGGATAATGGATGAAATGCAATGATTCTGGTTTGTAGTAACTATACCATCAAACAAATGAAAATGAGGGAGGAGCTTTCTGTAGCTGCCCTCAGAAACACTTCACATCAGGTAATGGGTGAAATGTAATGATTGTGTCTGTATACTAATCATTCCAACAAACAGATACAAGTGAGGAAGGAGCTTTCATCAGCTGAAATAAATCACATAGGGTAATGGATGAAATGCAATGATTCTGGCTTTGTAGTAACTATACCATCAAACAAACGAAAATGAGGGAGGAGCTTTCTGTAGTTTTCCTCAGAAATACTTAACATTGGGTAATAGATGAAATGCGATGATTCTGGATTTGAAGTAGCCGTAGTAACAAACAAATGCAAATGAGGGTGGAGTTTTCTGTAGCTTCCCTCAGAATTATTTGACATCAGGTAATGGATGAAATCTAATCATTGTGTCTCTGTACTAATCAGATACAAGTGAGGGAGGAGCTTGATGCTGTATCCCTCTGAAATACATCAAATAGGGTAAAAAATTTAAACCAAAGATTCTGGATTTGTGATAACCATACAGACAAACTAATGCAAATGATTTAGGAGCTTTCTGTAGCTATTCTCAGAAATAATTCTCATAGGGTAATAGATGAAATGCGATGATTCTGGCTTTGTAGTAACCATACCAACAAGCAAATGCAAATGAAGCTTGAGCTTTCTGTAGGTTTTTTTCAGAAATACTTCACAAAGGGTAATAGATAAAATGCGATGATTCTGGCTTTGTAGTAAGCATACCAAGAAACAAACACAACTGAGGGAGGAGCTTTCTGTAGCCCTCCTCAGAAATACTTCACATCAGGTAAAGGATGAAATGCAGTGATTGTGTCTGTGTACTATTCATAACAAAAAACAGGTGTAAGTGAGATAAGAGCTTTCTGCAGCTTCCCTCAGAAATATTCCACATCCGGTAATGGATGAAAAGTAATGATTGTGTCTCTGTACTAATCATATCACATACAGATGCAAGTGAGGGAAGAACTTTCTGCATTTTTTCTCTGAAATCCATCACATAGAGTAATAGAGGAAATGCAATGATTATGTTTTTGTGGTAACCATACTAACAAACAAACGCAAATGAGGGAGGAGCTTTCTGTAGCCTCTCTCAGAAATATTTCACATAGAGTAATAGATGAAATGCGATGATACTGGGCCTGTAGTATCCATACCAACAAACAAACACAAGTGCAGGTGGAGCTTTCTGTAGCAACCCACAGAAATATTTTACATCAGGTAAGGGATGAAATGTAACCATAATGTCTGTGTAGTAATCTTACCAACAAACAGATGCAAGTGAGGGAGGAGCGTTCTGCAGCTCGTCTCAGAAATACTTCACATAGGGTAGTAGATGAAATGCGATGTTTCTGGCTTTGTAGTAACCATACCAACAAACAAAATCCAAATGAGGGGGGAGCTTTCTGTAGCTTCCCTCAGAAATACTTCACATTAGGTAATGAATGATATGTAATGATTGTGTCTGTGTACCAGTGATACCAACAAACAGATGCAAGTGAGGGATGAGCTTTCTGCAGCTTCTCTCTGAAATACATCAAATAGGGTAACAGATGAAATGCAATGATTCTGGCTTAGTAGTAATCTTACCAACAAATGCACGCCATAGAGGGAGGAGCTTTCTGTAGCTTCCCTCAGAAATACTCCATATCAGGTAATGGATGAAATGTAATGAATGTGTCTGTGTACTAATCATACCAACAAACAGATGCAAGTCAGGGAGGCGCTTTCTGTAGCTTCCCTCAGAAATACTTCACATCAGGTAATGGATGAAATGTAATGATTGTGTCTGTTTAATCAAACCAACAAACAGATGCAAGTGAGGGAGGAGCTTTTAGCATCTTCTCTCTGAAATACATCACATTGGGTAATAGTTGAAATGCGATGATTCTGGATTTGAAGTAACCATGCCAACAAACAAATGCAAATGAGGGGGGAGCTTTCTGTAGCTTACCTCAGAAATACATCACACAGGTAATGGAAGAAATTTAATGATTGTGTCTGTGTACTAATCATACCAACAAACAGATGCAAGTGATGGAGGTGTTTCTGTACCTTTTCTCTGAAATACATCACAGAGGGTAATGGATGAATTGCAATGATTCTGGCTTTGTAGTAACCATACCAACAATCAAACGCAAATGAGGGAGGAGCTTCCTGCAGCCTCCGTCTTAAATACATCACAAAGAGTAATGGATGAAATGCAATTATTCTGGCTTTGTATTAACCATACCAACAATCAAACCAAAATGAGGTGGGAGCTTTCTGTAGCTTGTCTCAGAAATACTTCACATAAGGTAATGAATGAAATTTAATGATTGTGTCTGTGTACTAATCATGTCAACAAACAGATGCAAGTTAGGGTGTAGCTTTCTGCAGCATCTGTCTTAAATACATCACATTGGGTAAAATATGAAATACGATGACTCTTGCTTTCTAGTAACCATACAAAAAAACAAACGCAAATGTGGTAGAATGCTTTCTGTAGCTTTTGTCAAAAATATTTATCGAAGTCCAATAGATGAAATGTGTTGATTCTGGCTTTGTAATAACCATACCAACAAACAAACGTAAATGAGTGGCGAGCTTTCTGTAGCATCCCTCAGAAGAACTCAACATCAGCTAATGGATGAAATGTAATGATTGTGTCTGTGTGATAATCATACCAACAAACAAATGCATGTGAGGGAGGAGCTTTCTGCAGCTTCTCTCTGAAGTGCATCATTAAGGGTAAAAAATGAAATCCGATTATTCTGCCTTTGTAATAACCATACCAATAACCTAAGGCTAATGTGGGAGGAGCTTTCTGTAGCTATTCTCAGAAATAGTTCACATAGGGTAATAGATGAATTGCGATGAATCTGGCTTTGTAGTAACCATACCAACAAACATACGCAAATGATTGAGGAGCTTTCTGTAACTTCCCTCAGAAATACTTCACATCATGCAATAAATGAAATGTATTGATTGTATGTGTGTACTAAACATACCAACAAACAGATGTAAGTGAGGGACGAGCTTTCTGCAGCTTCTCTCAGAAATACTTCACACTAGGTGAAAAATGAAATCCTATGATTCTGGCTTTGTAGTAACCTTAAGAACAAACAAACACAAAAGAGGGTGGAACGTTCTGTAGCTTCCATCAGAAATATTTCACATCAGGTAATGTGTGATATGTAATGATTGAGTCTGTATTCTAGTCATATCAACAAACAGATGCAAGTGAGGGTGAAGTATTCTGCAGCTTCTCTCTGAAATACATCACATAATGTAATAGATGTACTGCGATGATACTGGCTTTGTAGTAACCATACAAACAAACAAACGCAAGTGATGGAGGAGCTTTCTGTAGTTTCTCTCAGAAATTCTTCACATTGTGTAATAGATGAAACGCGATGTTTCTGGCTTGTAGTGACCGTACCAGCAAACAGATGCAAGTGAGTGAGGAGCTTTCTACATCTTCCATCAGAAATACTCCACATCAGGTAATGGATGGAATGTAATGATGGTGTCTGTATACTAATCATACCAACAAACTGATGCAAATTAGGGAAGAGGTTTCTGGAGCTTCTCTGTGAAATACATCATGTAGGGTATTGTGTGAAATGCAATGAATCTTACTTGGTAGAAAACATACCAACAATCAAATGCAATTGAGGAAGGAGCTTTCTTTAGCTTCCCCCAGATATACCTCACATCTGGAAATGTATGAAATGTAATGATTGTGTCTGTGTACTAATCATACCAACAAACTGTTGCAAGTGAAGGAGAAGCTTTCTGCAGCTTCACTCTGAAATACATCACAAAGGGTAGTTGATGAAATGCAATGAATCTGGCTTTGTAGTAACCATACCAACAAACAAACGCAAATGATGGAGGAGCATTCAGTAGCTTCTCTCAGAAATACTTCACGTCATGTAATAAATGAAATATAATTGTTGTGTCTGTGTACTAATCATACCAACAAACAGATGCAAGTGAGGGAGTAGCTTACTGCAGCATCTGTCTGAAATACATCACATATGGTAAAATATGAAATATGATGTTTCTTGCTTTGTAGTAACCATACCAAAAAACAAAACCAAATGAGGTAGGAGCTTTCTGTAGCTTTTCTTGAAAATATTTCACATAGTGCAATAGATGAAATGCGTTGATTCTGGCTTTGTAGTAACCATACCAACAAACAAACGTAAATGATGGGCAAGCTTTCAGTAGCATCCCTCAGAAATACTAAACATCAGGTAATGGATGAAATGTAGTGATTGTGTCTGAGTACTAATCATACCAACAAAAAGATGTACATGAGTGAGGAGCTTTCTGTAGCTTCTCTCACAAATACTTCATATACGTATAGGATGAATTGCTATGATTCTGGCTTTGTACTAACCATACCAACAATCAGATTAAAGGGAGGGTGGAGCTTTCTGCAGCTTCTCTCTGAAATATATCACATATGGTAATAGATGAAATGCAATGATTCTGGCTTTGTAGTAACCACAGCAACAAACAAATGCAAATGACGCAATAGCTTTCTGTAGCTTTTCTCAGAAATACTTTACATAGGGTAATAGATAAAATGTGATGATTCTGGCTTTGTAGTAACCATACCAACAACCAAACGCAAATGAGGGAGGAGCTTTCTGTAGCTTACCTCAGAAATACATCACATCAGGTAATGGATGAAATGTAATGACTGTGTCTCTGTACTAATCATAAAAACAACCATATGCAAGTGAGGGAGGAGCTTTCTGAGCTTCTCTCTGAAATACATTACATAGGATAATAGATGAATTCTGATGATTCTGGCTTTGTAGTAACCATACCAACAAACATACGCAAATGATTGAGGAGCTTTCTGTAGCTTCCCTCAGAAATACTTCACATCAGGTGATGGATTAAATATAATGATTGTGGCGGTGTACCAATCATACCAACAAACAGATGCAAGTGAGAGATAAGCTTTCTGAGGCTTCTATCTGAAATACACCACATAGGGTAAAATATGATATACGATGAATTTGGCTTTGTAACAACCATCCCAACAAACTAACACAAATGAGGGAGAAGCTTTCTGTAGCTATTCATAGAAATACTTCACTAACGGTAATAGATGAAGTGCGATTATTCTGGCTTTGTAGTAACAATACTAACAAACAAACGTAAGTGATGGTGCAACTTTCTGTAGCTCCCCTCAGAAATACTTCACATCAGGTAATGGATAAGTAGCTGGAACTATTCTGGAATTTGTATCTATCATCGCCACCAAGAAATGACAGAGTCCAGCAATTCTACCCGCAATTCCACCTACTGACATGCAGTCGCCACTACATTGCGCAATCACTGTAATAGAGTACTATAATGATGTACAGTGATGGATCAGCTAAATGGATGTGTTAGTGTGCTCAAATATAAGGTAATTTATAACTGAGTTTATGTACCTACCTTGATTTTTCTCCTTACCATAACACCTATCAGGTTCCACTCCGTTTGAAGTAAAGAGATTTCCGAGTGTCCCTACTGAAAGAACATTAAAGACCAGTGTTTTTGCTAATTAATGCCTCTTGAACATAAAAAAAGAAAGTTAATGAAAGTAATTTTGCTAATAAAACTGCTTATTAATGCATTGTTGCCAACTTCAAATTAAAAAGTTCGTGAGGCTGAGGCTTATAAAGTTTTGCTTCGTAAATGATCTCATTACTGCCTGTTGTAAATCACAGAAGGTGAGTCAGTATCTTACATATATGTTAATTTTGTGTGTCAATGTAGTAAAAGTGGAAAACTGCTGTGTGGAACATTATATACTCAAGACTGCTAAGTGTATGTCTCTCCTGTGTATTAGAAGTGCTTATTAATAATATAACAGGATCCACAGTTTGTATATTGGGTTAATGCTTGGTAACAAGTAACAGAAAGACCACTAATTAGGAAAACCTTAATTTCTTTAATCAAATGATAGTGAGGAGCAACCTGTAAGTGGATTCAAATTAACTTTTATTTTAAATAGTAACGCACTTAACTGAGAGAGACTTAACCTATATCCAATTAATGATTCTGCAGTTAGTAGTAATAATGTTATAAAGACCATTCAGTTTGTGTAAGCCCTGAAAGTAATAGTGTGTTTCAGTATCTGTTATAATTTTGCAAATAGTTTGTGCTGCTTTAACTGTTAGTTTCAATCTTACCGTACCCACATGAATGTGTCAAGAGTATACTGCTCTCGCATGTGACAATGTATAGGTTGTGTTTATCCATTCAAGTTACTAATAACTATTTTCTTGAACGAGAATGTTAATCATTCTCTTGCCTACTTAGGCTGGTGACCGTTTTCTTTACCTGTTAAACAGTGCAGATAGACAAAATTTGGTTTATTACTGTTCAAATATTTCCGTAATTCTGACTTTCATTTCCGATAAGCCACTTCCGTTAGGTACAACACGGTCAACACAACAAAATTCCTCCCAGAGGGTAACACTGCTCTGTTGCATTATACCATAATTGCTTTAATAATATTGTTTTACTTCACAACCTGCTTTAAGGTTATGGTTCAGCAGCAGCAGACAATAGTGTTATAAGCTTTCATCAGCTTCCCTCAGAAATATTTCACATCAGGTAATGGATGAAATTTAATGATTGTGTCTGTGTAGTAATCATTCCAACAAACAGATGCAAGTGAGGGAGGAGCTTTCTGCAGCTTCCCTCTGAAATACATCACATAGGGTAATAGATGAAATGTGATGATTCTGGCTTTGTAGTAACAACACCAACAAACAAATGCAAATGACGGAGGAGCTTTCTGTAGCTTCCCTCAGAAATACTTCACATCAGGTAATGGGTGAAATTTAATGATTGTGTCTGTGTTCTAATCATTCCAACAAACAGATACAAGTGAGGAAGGAGCTTTCATCAGCTGAAATAAATAACATAGGGTAATGGATGAAATGCAATGATTCTGGCTTTGTAGTAACTATACCATCAAACAAACGAAAATGAGGGAGGAGCTTTCTGTAGATTTCTTTAGAAATACTTAACATTGGGTAATAGATGAAATGTGATGATTCTGGATTTGAAGTAGCCATACTAACAAACAAATGCAAATGAGGGTGGCGTTTTCTGTAGCTTCCCTCAGAATTATTTGACATCAGGTAATGGATGAAATCTAATCATTGTGTCTGTGTACTAATCATACCAACAAACAGATACAAGTGAGGGAGGAGCTTTCTGCTGTTTCTCTCTGAAATACATCAAATAGGGTAAAAAATTAAATCCAATGATTCTGGACAAACTAATGCAAATGAGTTAGGAGCTTTCTGTAGCTATTCTCAGAAATAATTCTCATAGGGTAATAGATGAAATGCGATGATTCTGGCTTTGTAGTAACCATACCAACAAACAAACACAACTAAGGGAGGAGCTTTCGGTAGCCCCCCTCAGAAATACTTCACATCAGGTAATGGATGAAATGCAGTGATTGTGTCTGTGTACTATTCATAACAAAAAACAGGTGTAAGTGAGATAAGAGCTTTCTGCAGCTTCCCTCAGAAATATTCCACATCTGGTAATGGATGAAAAATAATGATTGTGTCAGTGAACTAATCATAACAACAAACAGATGCAAGTGAGGGACGAAATATCTGCAGCTTCTCTCTGAAATACATCACATAGGGGAATGGAAGAAATGCAATGATACTGGCTTTGTAGTAACCATAGCAACAAACAAACACAAATGGTGGAGGAGCTTTCTGTAGCCTCCACCAGAAATACTTCACATCAGGTGAAGGATGAAATGCAGTGATTGTGTCTGTGTACTAATCTTAACAACAAACAGATGTAAGTGAGGGAAGAGCTCTATGCAGCTTCCCTCAGAAATACTTCACATCCGGTGATGAATGAAATGTATCGATTGTGTCTGTGTACTAATCATACCATAAACAGATGCAAGTGCGGGAAGAGCTTTCTGCAGCTATTAACTGAAATACATCATGTAGGGTAATAGATGATATGCAATGATTCAGGCTTTGTGGTAACCATACTAACAAACAAACACAAATGAGGGAGGAACTTCCTCTAGCTTGCCTCAGAATTACTTCACATCATGTAATAAATGAAATGTAATGATGGTGGCTGTGTACTAATCATTCCAACAAACAGATGCAAGTGAGGGAGGAGCTTTCAGCTGCTTCTCTCTGAAATACCTCACATAGGGTAATGGGTGAAATGCAATGATTCTGGCTTTGTAGTAACAATACCAACTAACAAACGCAAATGAGTGAGGAGCTTTCTATAGCTTCCTTCAGAAATATTTCACATCAGGTAATGGATGAAATGTAATGATTGTGTCGGTGTACTAATCATACCAACAAACAGATGCAAATGAGGGAGGAACTTTCTGCAGCTTCTATCTGAAATACATCACATAGGGTAAAATATGAACTAAGATGATTCTGGCTTTGTAATAACCAGCCCAACAAACTAACGCAAATGAGGGATGAGCATTTTGCATCTATTCTCAGAAATACTTCACATAGGGTAATAGATGAAATGCAACGATTCTGGCTTTGTAGTAACCATAACAACAAACCAAAGGCAAATGACACTTGAGCTTCCTGTAGCTTTTTTTAGAAATACTTCACATAGAGTAATAAATGAAATGTGATGATTCTGGCTTTGTAATAACCATACCAACAAACTAAAGCAAATAAGGGTGGAGCTTTCTGTAGCTATTCTCAGAAATTCATCACATGGGGTAATAGATGAAATACGATGATTTTGGCTTTGTAGTAACCATACCAACAAATGAAACCCAAATGAGGGTTGTGCTTTCTGTAGCCTCCCTCTGAAATATTTCACAACAGGTAATGGATGAAATATAATGATAGTGTCTGTGTACAAATCATATCAAAAAGAGGAGCAAGTGAGGCACGAGCTTTCTTCAGCTCCTCTATGAGATACATCACATAGGATAATGGATGAAATGCGATGACTCTGGTTTTGTAGTAACCATAAAAACAAACAAACGCAAATGACACTTGAGCCTTCTGTATCTTTTCTCAGGAATACTTCACATAGTGTGATAGATGAAATGCGATGATTCTGGCTTTGTAGTAATAATACCAACAAAGAAACGCAAATGATTGAGGAGCTTGCTGTAGCCCCACTCAGAAATACTTCACATCAGGTAATGGATGAAATGAAATGATTGTGTCTGTGTACTAATCATAGAAACAAACAGATGTAGGTGAGGGATGAGCTTTCTGCAGCTTCCCTCATAAATACTTTACATCCAGTAATGGATGAAAAGTAATGATTGTGTCTGTGTACTAATCATACCATAAACAGATGCAAGTGAGGGAAGAGTTTTCTGCAGCTTCCCTCAGAAATACTTCACATAAGGTAATGGATGTTATGTAATGAGTGTGTGTGTGTGTATTAATCATTATAACAAACAGATGCAAGTGAGAGTGGAGCTTTCTGCAGCTCCATGCTGAAATACATCACATAAAGTAATAGATGAATTGCGATGATTCTGGCTTTGTAGTAACCATACCAACAAACAAACGCAAATGACACTTGAGCTTCCTGTAGTTTTATTTAGAAATATTTCACATAGGGTAATAGATGAAATGCGATGACACTATATTTGTAGTAACCTTACCAACAAACAAACGCAACTGAGAGAGGAGCTTTCTGTAGCTCCCCTGAGAAATATTTCACATCAGGTAATGGATGAAATGTAATGATTGTGTCTGTGTACTCATCATACCATAAACAGATGCAAATGAGTAATGAGCTTTCTGCAGCTTTTCTCTGAAATTCATCACATAGGTTAATAGATTAAATGCGATGATTCTGGCTCTGTAGTAACCATACCAACAATGAAACGCAAATGAGGGTTGTGCTTTCTATAGTTTCCATCAGAAATATTTCACATCAGGTAATGGATGAAATGCAATGATTGTGTCTGTGTACTAATCATACTATAAACAGAAGCAAATGAGGGATGAGCTTTCTGCAGCTTTTCTCTGAAATACATCACATGGGGTAATAGATGAAATGCAATGATTCTGACTTTGTAGTAACCATACCAACAAAGAAACACAAATGAGGGAGGAGTTTTCTGCAGTTTTTTTCAGAAATACTTCACATTGGGTAATAGATGAAATGTGATGGTCCTGGCTTTGTAGTAACCATACCAACAATCAAACGCAAATGAGGGAGGTGCTTTCTGTAGTAATCATTCCAATGAACCGATGCAAGTTAGATAGGAGCTTACTGCAGCTTCTCTCTGAGATACATCACATAGGATAATGGATGAAACACAATGTTTCTGGCTTCACAGTAACCGTACCAACAAACAAACGCAAATGAGGGAGGAGCTTTTCTGTAGCTTCCCTCAGAAATTCCTCACATCAGATAATGGATGAAATGTAACGATTGTGTCCGTGTACTAATCATACCAACGTTCAGAGCAAGTGAGGGAGGAGCTTTCTGCTGCTCCTCTCTGAAATACCTCATATATGGTAATAGATGACATGCGATGATTCTGGCTTTGTGGTAACCATACCAACAAACAAATGCAAATGAGGGAGTAGCACTCTGTAGCAAATCTCAGAAGTATTTCACATATAATAATAGATGAAATGCGACGATTCTGGCTTTATAGTAACCATTCCAACAAACAAACGAAAATGAGGGAGGAGCTTTCTGTAGCTTCCCTCAGAAATGCTTCACATCAGGTAATGGACGAAATGTAATGATTGTGTCAGTGTACTAATCGTACCAACAAACAGATGCAAGTGAGGGAGGAGATTTCTGCAGTCTCTCTCTGAAATACATCACAAGGGGTAATAGATGGAATGCAATGATTCTGGCTTTGTAGTAATAATACCAACCAACAAACGCAACTAAGGGAGGTTATTTCTATAGCTTTCCTCAGAAATACTTCACATCAGGTAATGGATGAAATGAAATAATTATGTCTGTGTACTGATCAGAACAACAAACAGATGCAAGTGAGGGAATAGCTTTCTGCAGCCTCCCTCAGAAATACTTCACATCAGGTAATGATGAATGTAATGATTGTGTCTCTGTACAAATCATTCCAAAAAACTGATGCGAGTGAGGGAGGAGCTTTCTGCAGCATTTTTCTCAAATACATCACATAGGGTAAAAAAAGAAATACGATGATTCTGGCTTTGTAATAACCATACCAACAAACAAACGCAAATGGCGCTTGAGCTTTCTGTAGCTTACCTCAGAAATACTTCACATAGGGAAATAGATGAAATGCGATGATTCTGGCTTTGTGGTAACCATACCAACAAACAAACGCAACTGAGAGTGGAGTTTTCTGTAGCTTCCCTCAGAAATATTTCACGTCAGGTATTGGATGGAGTGTAATGATTGTGTCTGTGTACTAATCTTAACAACAAACAGATGCAAGTGTGAGAGGAGCTTTCTGCAGTTTCCATCAGAAATAATTCACTTTAAGTAATGGATAAAATGTAATGATTGTGTCTGTGTACTAATCATACAAACAATCAGATGCATGTGAGGGAGTAGCTTTCTGCAGCTTCTCTCTGAAATACTTCATATAGGAGAATAGATGAAATGCAATTATTCGTGCTTTGTAGTAACCATACCAACAAACAAACACAAATGAGGGAGGAGCTTTCTGTAGCTTTTCTGAGAAATATTTCACATAGGGTAATAGATGAAATCCAATGATTCTATCTTTGTAGTATCCATACCAACAATCAAACGCATATGAGGGAGGAGCTTTCATTAGCTTCCCTCAGAAATACTTCACATCAGGTAGTGGATGAAATGCAATGTTTGTGTATACGTCCTAATCATACCAACAAAGAGATGTATGTGAATGAAGAGCTTTCTGCAGCTTCTCTCTGAAATAAATAACATATTGTAATAGATGAAATGCGATGATTCTGGCTTTCTAGTAACCATACCAACAAACAAACGCAAACGAGGGAGGAGCTTTCTGTAGCTTCCCTCAGAAATACTTCACATCAGGTAATGGATGAAATGCAATGATTGTATCTGTGTACTAACCATACCAACAATCAGAAGAAAGTGATTGAGGAGCTTTCTGCACCTTCTCTCAGAAATACTTCACGTAGGGTTGCGTACTAATCATACCAACTATAAGGCTTTACCATTCTGCACCTTCTCTCCTAAATACATCACATAGGTTTATAGATGAAATGCGATGATTCTGGCTTTGTAGTAACCATACCAAAAAACAAACCCAAATGAGGGAGGACCTTTCTGTAGCTTTTCTCAGAAATATTTCACATAGGGTGATAGATGAAATGCCATGATTCTGGGTTTGTAGGAACTATACCAACAAACAAACGAAATGAGTGAGGAGCTTTCTGTAGCTTCCCTGAGAAATATTTCACATCAGGTAATGGATGAAATGTAATGATTGTGTCTGTGTACTCATCATACCATAAACAGATGCAAATGAGTAATGAGCTTTCTGCAGCTTTTCTCTGAAATTCATCACATAGGTTAATAGATTAAATGCGATGATTCTGGCTCTGTAGTAACCATACCAACAATGAAACGCAAATGAGGGTTGTGCTTTCTATAGTTTCCATCAGAAATATTTCACATCAGGTAATGGATGAAATGCAATTATTGTGTCTGTGTACTAATCATACCATAAACAGAAGCAAATGAGGGATGAGCTTTCTGCAGCTTTTCTCTGAAATACATCACATGGGGTAATAGATGAAATGCAATGATTCTGACTTTGTAGTAACCATACCAACAAAGAAACACAAATGAGGGAGGAGTTTTCTGCAGTTTTTTTCAGAAATACTTCACATTGGGTAATAGATGAAATGTGATGGTCCTGGCTTTGTAGTAACCATACCAACAATCAAACGCAAATGAGGGAGGTGCTTTCTGTAGTAATCATTCCAATGAACCGATGCAAGTTAGATAGGAGCTTACTGCAGCTTCTCTCTGAGATACATCACATAGGATAATGGATGAAACACAATGTTTCTGGCTTCACAGTAACCGTACCAACAAACAAACGCAAATGAGGGAGGAGCTTTTCTGTAGCTTCCCTCAGAAATTCCTCACATAAGATAATGGATGAAATGTAATGATTGTGTCCGTTTACTAATCATACCAACATACAGAGCAAGTGAGGGAGGAGCTTTCTGCTGCTCCTCTCTGAAATACATCATATATGGTAATAGATGAAATGCGATGATTCTAGCTTTGTAGTAACCATACCAACAAACAAACGCAAATGAGGGAGTAGCACTCTGTAGCTAATCTCAGAAGTATTTCACATAGGATAATAGATGAAATGCGATGATTCTGGCTTCATAGTAACCATTCCAACAAACAAACGAAAATGAGGGAGGAGCATTCTGTAGCTTCCCTCAGAAATACTTCACATCAGGTAATGGACGAAATGTAATGATTGTGTCAGTGTACTAATCGTACCAACAAACAGATGCAAGTGAGGGAGGAGATTTCTGCAGTCTCTCTCTGAAATACATCACAAGGGGTAATAGATGGAATGCAATGATTCTGGCTTTGTAGTAATAATACCAACCAACAAACGCAACTAAGGGAGGTTATTTCTATAGCTTTCCTCAGAAATACTTCACATCAGGTAATGGATGAAATGAAATAATTGTGTCTGTGTACTGATCAGAACAACAAACAGATGCAACTGAGGGAATAGCTTTCTGCAGCCTCCCTCAGAAATACTTCACATCAGGTAATGATGAATGTAATGATTGTGTCTCTGTACTAATCATTCCAAAAAACTGATGCGAGTGAGGGAGGAGCTTTCTGCAGCATTTTTCTCAAATACATCACATAGGGTAAAAAAAGAAATACGATGATTCTGGCTTTGTAATAACCATACCAACAAACAAACGCAAATGGCGCTTGAGCTTTCTGTAGCTTACCTCAGAAATACTTCACATAGGGAAATAGATGAAATGCGATGATTCTGGCTTTGTGGTAACCATACCAACAAACAAACGCAACTGAGAGTGGAGTTTTCTGTAGCTTCCCTCAGAAATATTTCACGTCAGGTATTGGATGGAGTGTAATGATTGTGTCTGTGTACTAATCTTAACAACAAACAGATGCAAGTGTGGGAGGAGCTTTCTGCAGTTTCAGTCAGAAATAATTCACTTTAAGTAATGGATAAAATGTAATGATTGTGTCTGTGCACTAATCATACAAACAATCAGATGCATGTGAGGGAGTAGCTTTCTGCAGCTTCTCTCTGAAATACTTCATATAGGAGAATAGATGAAATGCAATTATTCGTGCTTTGTAGTAACCATACCAACAAACAAACACAAATGAGGGAGGAGCTTTCTGTAGCTTTTCTGAGAAATATTTCACATAGGGTAATTGATGAAATCCAATGATTCTATCTTTGTAGTATCCATACCAACAATCAAACGCATATGAGGGAGGAGCTTTCATTAGCTTCCCTCAGAAATACTTCACATCAGGTAGTGGATGAAATGCAATGTTTGTGTATACGTACTAATCATACCAACAAAGAGATGTATGTGAATGAAGAGCTTTCTGCAGCTTCTCTCTGAAATAAATAACATATTGTAATAGATGAAATGCGATGATTCTGGCTTTCTAGTAACCATACCAACAAACAAACGCAAATGAGGGAGGAGCTTTCTGTAGCTTCCCTCAGAAATACTTCACATCAGGGAAAGGATGAAATATAAGGATTGTGTCTGTGTACTAATTATTCCAACAAACAGATGCATGTGAGGGAGGAGGGTTTTGCAGCATCTCTCAGAAATACTTCATATAGGACAATAGGTGAAATGCAATTATTTTATCTTTGTAGTAACCATACCAACAAACAAACACAAATGAGGGAGGAGCTTACTGTAGCTTTTCTGAGTAATATTTCACATAGGGTAATATATGAAATGCGATGATTCTGGCTTTGTAGTAACTATACCAACAATCAAACGCAAATGAGGGATGAGCTTTCTGCAGCTTTTCTCTGAAATACATCACATGGGGTAATAGATGAAATGCAATGATTCTGACTTTGTAGTAACCATACCAACAAAGAAACACAAATGAGGGAGGAGTTTTCTGCAGTTTTTTTCAGAAATACTTCACATTCGGTAATAGATGAAATGTGATGGTCCTGGCTTTGTAGTAACCATACCAACAATCAAACGCAAATGAGGGAGGTGCTTTCTGTAGTAATCATTCCAACGATCCGATGCAAGTTAGAAAGGAGCTTACTGCAGCTTCCCTCTGAAATACATCACATAGGGTAATAGATGAAATACGAGGATTCAGGCTATGTAGTATCCCCACCAACAAACAAACGAAAATTACGAGGAGCTTTTACAGCATCCCTCAGAAATACTTCACATCCAGTAATGGATGAAATGAAATGATTTTGTCTGTGTACTAATATTGCCATAAACAGATGCAAGTGAGGGAAGAGCATTCTGCAGCTTCTCTCTGATATACATCACATGGGGTAATGGACGAAATGCGATGATTCTGGCTCTGTAGTAATCATACCAACAAACAAACACAAACGAGGGAGATGCTTTCTGTAGATTCCCTCAGATATATTTCAAATCAAGTAATGGATGAAGTGTAATGATTGTGTCTGTGTATTAATCACAACAACAAACAGTTGCAAGTGAGGGAAGAGCATTCTGCAGCTTCTCTCTGAGATACATCACATAGGATAATGGATGAAACACAATGTTTCTGGCTTCACAGTAACCGTACCAACAAACAAACGCAAATGAGGGAGGAGCTTTTCTGTAGCTTCCCTCAGAAATTCCTCACATCAGATAATGGATGAAATGTAACGATTGTGTCCGTGTTCTAATCATACCAACATACAGAGCAAGTGAGGGAGGAGCTTTCTGCTGCTCCTCTCTGAAATACCTCATATATGGTAATAGATGAAATGCGATGATTCTAGCTTTGTAGTAACCATACCAACAAACAAACGCAAATGAGGGAGTAGCACTCTGTAGCTAATCTCAGAAGTATTTCACATAGGATAATAGATGAAATGCGATGATTCTGGCTTTATAGTAACCATTCCAACAAACAAACGAAAATGAGGGAGGAGCTTTCTGTAGCTTCCCTCAGAAATACTTCACATCAGGTAATGGACGAAATGTAATGATTGTGTCAGTGTACTAATCGTACCAACAAACAGATGCAAGTGAGGGAGGAGATTTCTGCAGTCTCTCTCTGAAATACATCACAAGGGGTAATAGATGGAATGCAATGATTCTGGCTTTGTAGTAATAATACCAACCAACAAACGCAACTAAGGGAGGTTATTTCTATAGCTTTCCTCAGAAATACTTCACATCAGGTAATGGATGAAATGAAATAATTGTGTCTGTGTACTGATCAGAA
Organism: Schistocerca gregaria; assembly: GCF_023897955.1. Classification (NCBI taxonomy): domain Eukaryota; kingdom Metazoa; phylum Arthropoda; class Insecta; order Orthoptera; family Acrididae; genus Schistocerca; species Schistocerca gregaria. The sequence continues at coordinate 238,124 of NW_026061771.1, forward strand.
CAACAAACAGATGCAAGTGAGGGAATAGCTTTCTGCAGCCTCCCTCAGAAATACTTCACATCAGGTAATGATGAATGTAATGATTGTGTCTCTGTACTAATCATTCCAAAAAACTGATGCGAGTGAGGGAGGAGCTTTCTGCAGCATTTTTCTCAAATACATCACATAGGGTAAAAAAAGAAATACGATGATTCTGGCTTTGTAATAACCATACCAACAAACAAACGCAAATGACGCTTGAGCTTTCTGTAGCTTACCTCAGAAATACTTCACATAGGGAAATAGATGAAATGCGATGATTCTGGCTTTGTGGTAACCATACCAACAAACAAACGCAACTGAGAGTGGAGTTTTCTGTAGCTTCCCTCAGAAATATTTCACGTCAGGTATTGGATGGAGTGTAATGATTGTGTCTGTGTACTAATCTTAACAACAAACAGAAGCAAGTGTGGGAGGAGCTTTCTGCAGTTTCAGTCAGAAATAATTCACTTTAAGTAATGGATAAAATGTAATGATTGTGTCTGTGTACTAATCATACAAACAATCAGATGCATGTGAGGGAGTAGCTTTCTGCAGCTTCTCTCTGAAATACTTCATATAGGAGAATAGATGAAATGCAATTATTCGTGCTTTGTAGTAACCATACCAACAAACAAACACAAATGAGGGAGGAGCTTACTGTAGCTTTTCTGAGTAATATTTCACATAGGGTAATATATGAAATGCGATGATTCTGGCTTTGTAGTAACTATACCAACAATCAAACGCAAATGAGGGAGAAGCTTGCTGTAGCTTCCCGTCAGAAATACTTCACATCAGGTAATGGATGAAATGCAATGATTGTGTCTGTGTACTAATCATACCAACAATCAGAAGAAAGTGATGGAGGAGCTTTCTGCACCTTCTCTCAGAAATACTTCACGTAGGGTTGCGTACTAATCATACCAACTATAAGGCTTTACCATTCTGCACCTTCTCTCCTAAATACATCACATAGGGTTATAGATGAAATGCGATGATTCTGGCTTTGTAGTAACCATACCAAAAAACAAACGCAAATGAGGGAGGACCTTTCTGTAGCTTTTCTCAGAAATATTTCACATAGGGTGATAGATGAAATGCCATGATTCTGGGTTTGTAGGAACTATACCAACAAACAAACGAAATGAGTGAAGAGCTTTCTGTAGCTTCCCTGAGAAATATTTCACATCAAGTAATGGATGAAATGTAATGATTGTAGTAACCATACATAGGGTAATGAATGAAATGCAATGATTTTGGCTTTGTAGTAACCATTCCAACAAACAAACTCCATAAAAGAAATGTAATGATTGTGTCTGTGTACTAATCATACCAACAAAGTGATGCCATTGAGGAGGCCTTGCGCCACCACTTTTATTCCATCTTAGCCACGTATCACGGTTCTGGCATTGTCTACACTGTTGGTTCGATGGTTGTTGGTCGTGTCCGTTATGCCCTAACTCTAGTGGACCATTGTGAACAACTTTCATTACCGGCTGGCTGCAGTTTTTACACTGCTGACGTGGTCACCATCTTTCGAGCTCTAGAGTATCTCTTCTCCTGCTCAGGTGAGTCCTTCATTATCTGTGGTGATTACCTGAGCGGTTTACCAGCTCTCGACCAGTGTTTATCTCATTCTCGTCTGGTGATGGCTATCCAGTTGTCCCTGCATAATCTTGCCCGTTGCGGCGGATCTGTTGTCTTTGTTTGGAACCCAGGCTATGTTGAGATAGCTTGCAATGAAACTGTTGACTGCCTGGCGAAAGAGGCCACCAGTAAAGCATCTCTGGAGATTAGCCTCCCGGAGACTGATTTGCGGGCACTATTACGCCAAAAAGTTTTAGATTTATGGGACAGTGATTGGCGCAACCTGCCCATGCCAAACAAACTCCGTCATAACAAGGAGACGATGACTGTGTGGTGGTCATCCATGTGGGCCATCGCAGGGACTCAGTCATCCTTTGTCGTCTCCGCATTGGCCACACCTGACTGATGCATAGTTATTTCCTGTGTCGTGAGGATCCACCTCTTTGTCGTTGTGGGGCTTCCTTGACAGTGGTCCATATTCTGTTGGAGTGCGCCCTTTTAACTGTGCTCAGGCAGACTTTTGCGATGGCTGAAATGCTCTCTGCGCTTTTAACTTATGACTGTTCCATAGCGGACTTAGTTTTGCATTTTATTCGGGCAGGGGGATTTTATCGCTTAATGTAAATGTGTGTGTTTTTGTGTGTGCTTTGTGTTGATTCTGGCCTATGGGCTACGATTTTAGTCTGCCTTTTTTAATGTGTTTCTCGGTGGTTGGCTTTTCCTTTCTGTTTCTATGGTCGGCCACCCACCGTCACTCTCCGTGTGATTTTAGTTCGTCTTGTCTGGTCTTTGTCTCAGTTTCTCTCATTCTGTGTCATCTGTCCTCTGGTTTGTTGATTGTTCTTATTCTCTGTGGGTGTTTTTAGTATTAGAAAAAGGGACCAATGATCGTAGCAGTCTGGTCTCTTTAACCCCCAAAAACCAACCAATCCTAAGATGTCTACCTCAGTCGGAGATGAAATGTCAGAAATAATGTTATTCATCGACTGTGCCGTCCTCCCACAAGCCAGTCCAGAAGTTTTGACTAATGTGAACAGTCGCTGTGAAAGCCTATGTTGTGTAAATGTGTGCTTGTCTCCTGAAGTGTACCTTGTGAAAGGAGGAGTAGGAGGTGATTTAATGCTCGTGGTGTGAGTAGCTTCGCAGTATTTTCTATCCTTCATGTAACATGTGTTTTCATTCTTGATAAAACACTGAATAGTAGTCATCGAGAAAGTATTTGTTGTAGCTCGTGTATTTAGAGGAAACAGCACTAACCTGGCGTACATGTTTCCTTGGAATTGAACTAGAATGTCGTGAATTTCAGCCACAGTCTCCAACTTTTGTCACTATTTAACTTAAATTATTATAGGACCTGTCTGAGGAAATGTGTGTCAAGTAATGTACTTCAAAAGGCCATTCTGCTGTGCTCTATTTCCTCATGTTCATATACAGGATTGAAGCAGTTGAGAGTTGAGAATCGTTATGGGTTTGGGAAAGAATAAGATCTTTAGTCAACGTGAAAACACAGACAAAGCTATTGTGGTAAACTGCAGTATTAAAAATTCTGTAACTTTACAAAAGGTCTAAAAGAGTCAGTAGAATCAGGTGTGACTGGTAAACCATTCTTTTTCAGGTGGTATACATTTTGTTATTTTTCATTTATAAATGTATATCTATCTGCTCCAGGAGATACATTTTCCTGCCACTGGAATGAATATGCAGGTTTTTCTGCATATCATTAACAATGTGTTTGTTGTAGAACATGTCTTCCACAGTGGCCGACATTGAAAAATGATTTGAGTGAAAGCCATTTCCTTCTGTAAATGAGTGTCCTATGTCTGTGTGGTAAGGCAGGGCAACTTGGCCATTGTTGAAATCAAGCTTCACACACACACACACACACACACACACACACACACACACACACACTAACTACGTAGATCTTCTTTAGTTACATCTGAGCTTCCAGTGAACATAATTCATATTTATGCATTATATTTAGCACATGGGGAACATGTGCAAACTCAGTTGATGAGAAATAAAGGATATAATGTAAGTAACTAATTCATTTTTCACCTAATTAAATCTCTCCTCACTTTCAGGCAGAAAGCCTTAATCTATGTCACAGTGAAAGCCATGTGCAGACAGTGGCCAATAGCCGCTCTCTCCGGTTTCGTAATAGGGACCCGCTCTGCCCTAGTCCAGCCAGTCTGGTACCCGCTCTGGGTTTTGTTTCTATCTCGGTGGTAGTGCATTCTGGTTGTTGCTCGTTGTTGACATTTGCCTGGCTCTGGTTCCGAGTGGATTTACGTTTGGTGTTTGGTGTCCACAAGCCTCTGTTGTTTATCTCTTCCTCCTTGTGTCGCCTATAGTCGGTAGCGGTTGGTTGTTGTCAGATGTCATTGGTCTGTCGTCCGACTTGTCCTGTGTTTACCTTGTGGTGCGTGCTCCACCGCTGGCGTCTTCCCTGCCTGGCGGCTCCGATCCACAGCCCAAGCCATTCCTGCTGTTGGTTGTGGTTACCACAATTTACTTCGCTCCTACCACATTGTCGTCAGTAATTGCAGTAGTCATTTTCAACATCTTCTCAACCATCTTTGAAACATTTGTACCACTTGTAAACTCTTGTACTCGTAGTAGAGTCGCCAAAAGCCACATTCGATGTTTCCAATGCGATACTGCACTTTGTTCCATTTTTAAACAAAATTTAATGGAGAATCTTTGATCCAACTTTTTCGAAAGTAAAAATTCTCTGAGCACTCAAAAACAAAGACCTCCTTTTCCACTGTCAACAATGAACTAAATACTGAAAATAGATGTAAATATATGTACGGTACATCAGGAACACGTGTACTAACAAGAAAACAACAAAAATGTATACAGCCAACAGAATTAAATTCCTGTAACTTTTTGATCACACCTCGTATGCAGTGTCTGGAAAAAGGAAATAAAGCACCCATAACAGTGTAACTTTGTACAAGTACAAACTATTAGCGGGCATGTAAACAATTAGAGCAGTGGTTCTCAGCAAAAGTAGAAAGGCCACTAGTGTTGATGGTGGAGGGTATACAAGAGGTGTGAGCACCATCGGGTAGACTACTGATGAGAGGTGTCACATTGTGTTCAGTGTTGAATCACGGTTCTGCACTATCCCCGATGACCACTGTCAGCACGTGTGGCGGCAGCTTGGGGGACATTCCATTCTTCCAGTGTTTTGGAAAGGCACAGTATAGCCAGCAAATGGTTATGAATGTAGGTTGCAGTTGATAGTGATTGAGGGAACTGTGACGGAACAACAATCTTTCAGATGTCGATAATCCTCGTGTTACATCTTGTATGACAGTATCGTGATGTTATTTCCAACACAACAGTGCTCATCCACATAGTGGCATGTGTATGTATCAATTGTATGCATGGTATTAGCTGCTCCCATAGTCAGCAAAATCCTTAGATATGTTCCCTGCAGAGCATATGTGGCACGAGCTTGGACGTAAACTCTGCCCCAGTGTCAGTATCCAGAATATTGTGGACCATTACAACAGTTTGAGGCCAGCTTGCCCGAGGAAGGAATCTAGTGGCCTTATGACACCCTCCCAAACAAACAAGTGTATGCAAGAAGGGCAATTGGGTGCATGTCATATTGATAAGTGAGCTCATACTGCCAAGTTCTTTGTAAATCTGACTCAATTTTGTAATCACTAAAGTAACATCACATACCGACTGAACCCATGGCATTTCTTTTCTTTCTGTGAATTTCAATTTCTTAGCTGGGCAGTGTTTATGAACATCTTGGGCTGAAAGAAAATCAGCATGATATAGAGACGTAAAACTATTAGAGACGTAATTAAATGTAAAAGTGTCACCAAAAACACATTTAAAGTGAAAAGCCTGAAAAAACACCAAGTTGTGTGTCCAGAAAATCTGTATCACAATGGGTTAACAGTGAGCAGCAACTGCAACCAAATGGGAAAAATATCTTCTTCCGGCCCAGGATGTTGTAGCAGATTTTCTGCAACTTCACATTCCTAATGCTTCTGTATATTTTTTCCTGTTTCTACAAAGTCCATTCCTGGCAACTATAATTTAAAATGATCCAAGTCACTGTCCTTCTTCTTTGTATACTAAGGTGTCTGTCTGTAAATAATTTACTCTTATTTCTGAAGGCTTGGGCATTCCAATTCTTCTCTTAATATCCACTAGCTTTTGCCCTCAACTATGTTGGCACGGATATTGAACCTGCATGAATTTTGAGTAGCCCTGAAACTTATTATCCATGGGAAAAATGAATATAAAGAACTGAAAGTGAAGTTGTCAAAACGATCCAATGGTAAAGAATTGATATGTTTGTAAGCACAGATACAGATATTTGAAGTATGAAATAGCAAAACGCCTGGATAGGGGAACAAGCTAGTGGCGTATTTAATGAAAATACAAAAAATTAAAGAATCTGTAGTTACAAATAAGTCAGTTCTTTACTGTTGCACCCTTTTGACAGTGTCACCTTCAGTCTTTTATATCTGTTTTTCTTGCTAACAAGCTTCAGGATATTTATGAACATTCATGTCAATGAAGTCGTTTGCTTAATAAGCTTATCAGTGACAATAGTTACAGTAATTTGTGAATGAATTCAAGAATGTCTGTGGGTAATGGAATTAAACTGTTAACATTAGTAATATTTTGGAAAGTTTCATCATCATAACACTATTTACTACTTTTTACTGATTTTTCTCATTTCTGGTCCCGGTTTGTTTCGTTTAGTTTTATAAAACTTCCACTGTCCCGATGTTTTTTTCTTCCAGTATAATGAAATGATGCTTATATGAAACTGAGTTGATCCACATAAAGCACTTGCAGTCCCTTGCAGGCCTGCATACAATAAAAAGTATTTAATATTGCATTTTTTGTAATCAGTTCAGCATGCATCTCTGTATACATAACCTGTCAGTAGCTGCCCACAGAGTTATTTTCAATTTTCCTGTAATTAAATAACATAAAACATGATAAATAGATGTAAAAACTTTTTATAATATGGAAAAATGCCTGTACACCATTATTATTTGCAGTATGTAGATAGTCACAGGATATGTGATGCATTCCCTTATGGATCTGAGTTACTGGGTACACATTTGTTTCCATACTATTCGGGCCCACATAGTTAAATGTACAGTTCAGTTTATCATGTTTTATAGATAATTTCACTTCAAAATTTCTCTGAGGGTTGAAATGCTTTTATAAATATGTAATGTTGAATCATTGGCTGTTGTCAGCTTAGCATATAATTTTAATGGTCTTTTATCCATTCTGGATCTTCCTGAACTCAACAGCTGTGAACATATGTTCATTAATAATGCAACCAACCATGAGTACTTCTAAAAGTATTTATTTAAATGCCATTACCAGTCTCAAGCTATTATGTCTGTCTACAGGTTTTTATTTTATTTACTTACTTTTTTTTAAGTAATTGCAACAATGTGCTAATATACGTGTATTTGATAAAATATAAAATGAAATACTTACATACCCTCGATTTGTTTTGTCGGTATCATTTAGGCTTTCTTTGGTCCTTAAGCATTTTCAGCATGACACACGAAGAGTTAAGAATTATAGACAATGCACTTATTCTAAACAATCCACTGTGTTGTGCACACACTTCACATTATTTTTCATCAGTTGCAGCCTTTGACAAGTTCTTCACATGTAATGATTTTGCTTACAGTGAAAAGTCTATCCACTGACCAACGATATCACTCATTTCTCAACAAGGAAACATCTCATCTACTGTATGTTAAGTAAAGAATGTGTGGACGATACAAATCTGCACTTCTTACAAGTGAGGAACTCTAATTGTAGCATGTCATAGGAGAAATTAACAAGAAGATTTATCAGGCTACTCTCGAGAAGCAATGGCATGTGTTTTGATTTTGGTCCCTGACAATATTCTTCAATGGATGTTAAGTTGGGCAGCTAGTGGAATAAGGATACCCTTGTTCAGAGTCCTAACACAGACCAATCATGTTTAATTTGTGTGAAAAGTGCAATGAACATTTTCAGGATTGTTTGTTAGCCAGCTGTAGTTGCTCATTTAGAATTTGCTGAGATGAATTGAAGGTGTGAATGCATATTTCTAGTTATTTTAAGGTACCCATTTTCCTCCATAAGTTAGTTGTATATTTTGTTTGTAGATTATCTTTAGTGTTTGAAATGCTGTATCTATATTGAGCCATGTGAGTGGCAGTTGCAGATGTAGTTAAATGTTTTTAGTCTAAAAGCATCCTTTTATTTAAGATATCTTGAAGTTGCTGCCAGTCAGGCCAAGATAAAATCTGATGCAATTGCACAATCAGTACTGTGTACTCCTCAGTTTTTAGAGATCCAGCCCAATGGTTTTGGTTTTATGTACTATGTTATGTTGCAGCATTTAGTGTGCATCTATGGGCCTAAAGTCGAAATTGTGCAGAAAATATTAGTAAGTTACTTTATTCAACCATAGAATGTTTATGAAATATTACATATGTCATGTTAATTGAAAGAGGAAACAGTATTTTAATTAACTAATCCATACATACAGCAATAACATCTTTTACAGTTGTAGATGATGATGATCTGCTGTTAATTTTGAAGTGTTTTGTACAATTTTTTATACACATTGCCAAACAAGTTTACAATTTACGTAAAAAAAAATACAGTTTTTGTCAGATAACTACACACTGGGTGAGCAAATATTTGTAGTTTGGGCACTGCGTTTCAGCTGTCTTAAGTACCTTGACAATACTTTTAGCATCCACTTGTATTCTTTGTGTTGTCTCTTTAGCCCATTTGAAAAAGCAGAGTCATCAGCTCACCACAATGTTAAGATGACAAAATTGGATGAAGTATGGAAATTACCCATCACAGACCCTGGGTGCAGAATTTCACATTATTTCTAATTAAATAATAATAATTTTTTCAATGCCTGCTTGATGTTACATAAATAATCATGGACTTTTTAGTATTAACCATTTGAGAGGTATGCTTCATTTTTTTTTAATATTAGGGGTTTAATGCATTCAAAAAATTTATGGTGCAGTTTTATTCCTTTGTAGAAAATACTGGCTGTTGTTTTGTTTATCTTGAAACATGAGTCGGACAAAACTGACATTTACTCAGATCATGTGAATACAGCTGTTTGTGAGATAACTGCTTTGTTCTGTATAAGCCAAAAATATTGTTATTCAGTCTGATATTATGTTATTGCCCAAACTATGAGGTTTGTGGTGGGATTATTTGGGACAGAGATGCTACATATTAGTATGTTGTGCAAACAATAATGTAAAATGAATGACAGACAGAGGATGATGTGAAGTTTGCACTATGTGCATATTTAGACTGCTCAGCTATAACTGAAGTTGTATTTACCAAATGTTGAAAATTGATCTTCTACCTTAAACTTATAATTACCTTTGATGTTTACATTCTGTATGTAGCAAACATCACTATAGAAATCTGCCATTATGCTGCTTGTAAAAGTTGTAACTGCTTGATAGTAATTTGTCATGTTGACATAATGATTATTCCTTAATCTAGAATGTTTCTAGTTACGTAAGTACTTTTATTCATGTTATATAGTAACCTGTTTATACATTATGTATGTAAATGTTTATTGTTCGGTAGGAAACTTAAGTTTGGGTCAACACAATTCCAAACAGACAGTTATAATTTATGATAATAATTAAAATAGTTTATGCACAATTATCTTAAAATATTCAAAATTAAATGTAAACTTAGTAACATTCAGATTAATGTTTAAAGACATTCTTTCCTTTCTTACTGTACACTGATTTCTGCAGGCATTTTTAAGTGTAAAGATGCCTTGCTGGTACCTGATACTTAATGCTGTAAATGTTAGCTGTGTTAGCTTCAGTTTTGCTTGGTTACTTTATATTTGTATGCATCATATAGGAGAAGTCAAAACAATACTACTTTTGTGTAAAACAAATGAGCTCTGTATTCGCATGTTAACAATACTATCAGAGCTAATGACATTCTGTGATAATCAGAAACGTCATTTCTATGATGTTTCTGGATGTAACAGCATAACTAGTGCTACGATGGGGCTGATTTGACGATGGGACTAGTGCTACAATGGGACTGGCGTGGAAATGAAAACATTCTTGAGCGGATGACCATCTCTGGGGTGCAAGAATTTCTCTTGATAGGTGTGCAGCCACCAGGATTACGCTCTGTTCCTAGCTGTACTGGACATTCCATATTTCTTAGACTCCTGGATCAATCTGTACTGCTATCACGCTGTCTACCACACCCTGTTCTTTGTACCTCCCTTTGCAGGTGCAGTGGGTAACATGACACTTGTGAAGAGGCTTCAGTTTCCTTTCCAAGAGAAAATTGGTCCTACACAGACCCATCCTCACTCCACCCATGAACAACAGTTCTCAAATTTTATATGGATATGAATCTGTATGTGCATCAAAGCCCTTCTTATGCAACACAAGACATGGGTAGCCGACATACGTTTGCGGCACTGTGAACTGTAACTTGACAGCTTACCGCTATCTTATCCAAGACTGCCTCTAAAGTAGTGGCAATAAAGGCTGTGCATATGTGGCATGTACTTCTTTTTGAGAACATCCATCAAGGGTTTCAGAGTATTTAATTCTACAGCATCAAATGTGTCACGAAGTGCTCTTTGACCCAGTTAAGTTATAACATTATATAAATAACACACAGCACAGTGAACAGTATTAATGGCGATGATAACGATGTTGATGACATGAACAACAATTATAATAGTCTATTCACTGGACAGTAAATTTGTAATTATTTATTTATTCTGTTAGATGAGTTGATTGTTAATCAGTGCAATGATGACTGCATTACCACCTTAAGCAAGACTGCTTAATACAAATTTCTGCTGTATTCAATAAATTTTTGGTGTGCACATATTTTGCTGCAACAATAAAGTAAAATTAAATGATATGATTGAATTGTTCATTTGATGGAATTCTGTATTCATTTGGATGTTAAATACACCATTGCATCATTTCTTTAATGCCTCATCTGAATCCTGGTCAGTATAGCCATTTTTATCTCGAATTTATGTATAGCATTGCCTAACACTTGTTTGTAATTTAGTTTTCAAAGCTATAATTGTAAAAAAAAAAAAAAAAAAAAAAAAAACATGTTGTTTGTGTTTAATATGTTGTTTAAGTTTAGTATGTTGTTTCACTGTTAGTATGTTCTGAACATTAAAGAATATTACTAACTATCCTGAAATACATTATTAAAGTTATCCCCTACTGTCACTCGCAGTGTTTTTTGTAAGTCATTGTAATATGTTGATGATGATTTACACTTTTATGGCCACTTACCATTATTTTGTTACTGATCTCTTATAAAAGCAAATTCTTGATTTATATACAGCATCTATTTTTATATCTTTATTGCCTGTTGCGGAAAGTGGATGTTAACAATGTTGTTGAATTATAGTGTAAGCGGCTATGCCTTCATCCAGAAAGAAATAAAAATATGTTTGTCATGTATAGGTATTTTAATTCATCTCCCTAAGGATATCTCACATATAACTTATTTCATCTCTGGCAGTGTTTATTAATTTGATGTGGTAGTCAGGAAGCAACCTCAAGATGTAAAACAAACTCTTGCAACGTTTTTGTCCATAAAATTTGGAATTGGGAAGAAAGATAATGGTGGCAAGTGCTGTTATCAAATACACAACACTGAGATGGTTGTATCTGAGTGGTTATACACTACATTAGAACAGAATTTTCCAATAATCAAAATTTCTTTTGTGACAGCATTATGGGATAACTTTATCCTATTCCCACATGGGGGTGCACAGATAGCTTGAGCATTTGGGAGCTTCTTCCATACTCAGTTAAGAGAGTTAGCTCTGCCAGTAACACTGTGACAGTTTTTACATACAGAGGATGACAGTGTGCGGTTCAACAGGCAGGTCCTGTCAATAACAGAGAAGCTGTTAAAAGCTTGATTTCTCCCTAAAACCTTAAGGGGCAAGTAAATCTGAAAAACATATCTAAAAATTTCATAATCTTGTTCTGATTGTGTAGAAACAATTGTTACTCCTAAGTAACACTCGGACGCAATAAATAAGCCCTGTTGTGGTAAGTAAATTTACACTCGTATTTAGGGTACGCTAATTATCACATTCGTTTAGGGAGTGACTCTTTATCATGTTAAGGCACCATTTTCAAAATTTTAAGTGGTATGTAAAATCTTGTGGCTTTTGCAAACTGAAAAAGAGGAACTTGCAGTTTATTCCATGCCATCGACAGGAAAACTGTGAAGGCCTAATGATGTAAACAGAAAGGTATACTAGGGTTTATCCTCCCATTCTTAATGATGCTTTCACCGTGCTCTCCCAGAAAGTGGGTGGTGACAAGTGCATGGCATACTGTCTCATCTGTTCCAAAACACAAATATTAGGGTATGAGATTGATAACCATTTACCATTCATTGTTCCACAGTGAGAAATATTTATTGGATTTTTCAGATTGGTGCAACAGGTAAATCAAATATACTGGTGCCCGTTGCAATTTATTCCTTCAAAATACCTATAGAAACAACTGTGGGAGCTCTCACACAGAATCTTTGGTTTGTCATCTCTCTGTACTTATGTCTGGTTTAGGCAGCACACGATCCACATCTCCATTCAACAACCTGTAGTAGTATTCATGGAAATCCGTAGGAAACCCACCGTTCCATAGTAACACTCTTGTCTCTCATTTGCTGTGAATAGATCTTTAAATTTGCTGCTGCACTTTGTACTTTCTTGATGCAGTGGACCTGCTGTGCAGTTCCAATACTTCTGGCCATGTAATTTTATTTCTGTTTGCAGATGATTGAGGACCGTAAGAAAGCACATATCTACTCAGACTCACGATAAAGTAATTTAACCACTCTTAACAAACTCCTCTAATGAGATGAGTGTTCAACTGAAACAATGGTATTGTCAGGAATGCCCCTAGGGAAGTGTTTTCTGTAAACATAATGATTTGGCAGGCAGGGTGGGGAATAATCTGCGGTTGTTTGCAGATGATGCTGTGGTACAAGATGATTTAGACAACATTTATGGTTGTGTGTGTGTGTGTGTGTGTGTGTGTGTGTGTGTGTGTGTGTGTGTGTGTGAGAGAGAGAGAGAGAGAGAGAGAGAGAGAGAGAGAGAGAGAGAGAGAGAGAGAGAGAGGGAGAGACAGAGAGAGAGAGAGAGAGAGAGAGAGAGAGAGAGAGAGAAGGATGTGTTAACGGTATTTTCAAATGCCATATAAGTTGTACATAGATGCTTTGGGAACTCGTATGGGAATCCCTGGAGAGAAAGCAATATTCTCTTTAAGGAACACTGTATAGAGAAATTTAGAGAACTGGCATCTAAAGCCGATTGCAGAATGATTCTACTGCCAGCAGCATACATTTTGCATATGAATTGTAAAGATAAGCTATAAGATACTGGGGCTTACACAGACGCATATAGATATTCATTTCTCCCTCACTCTTTATGCGAGTGGAAGAGGAAAGGGAATGACTAGTAGTGGCACAGGGTACACGCACACTACAGCTTCTGGTGGAAAATGTATGTAGGTGTGGCCAGGCTCATAACAGGAGCTCTCATTCAATCTGGCTGTGACAGAAAAGTTTCTGGATCATTGTCGCCAGTGTCCATTTTCTCCTCGAGTTCAAAGACACTGCCAAGCCATGACTTCAACCCACAGGTGGACCTCCACAGCAGGGTGGAAGCACAAACACTGCTGTGCCTTGCTGATCTTAATGAGTTAACTCCACTTTTCACAAATCTATACATACACGACAAAGGGCACACACGGTTGGTTGGCCCACACTTACTGATTACTTAAAATATGTTTTTAACAATTACGAATGTCGTTCCTCGGCGTGAGAGATAATACATGCATTTCAAGTTCTTGTTAAGATTGATCACACTTATAACATTTCCAGTTAAGTGTAATAGTATGTAATTAATTCGTAAGGACATAGTTTATAACCATGTTTTGGTGGAAATAGTTTAACTGTTCTTTACCATAGGGAGTCACATGCTGATTCTGGGCTCTGTACTGCACTATGTTACTTCAAATCTGATTTGTGACAAATATTAAATGGTGTCTCTGTATAGGTTGACTTGTCATTTTCCAGCTAAGTCTCTTTACTTTTGACTATTTTGGAGACTATGTCATTATTGTGACACAACATCACATTGCAGCTTAAGATATTTGTAGCACCAACATTTACAACTCAATTTTTGGACAGACACTGTGTACATATATTATTTTTGAGATGATATTGTCCCTTCTTTTATACCTCCATACAAAAATAGTATAGGTAATTTCCTCTATGTATCCACCTGACCCCACGTAACACCATAACTCCTATGGGTCTGTCTATGTCCCCCTCACTTCCATACATAAAATGGGGTTCACTGAACTTAAAAATTGAAACTATATCTCTTTCTGTGTCAAAAGTGTCTACATAGCATATTTAAGTTTTACTTGATACATGGGTTTCCTACTACTTTCCATTCTGTCACTCTTACTGTGCCTTTCACAGAGTCATACCTTCCCTCCATGTTATATTAACATTTAATAACGTGCTTTCTCTGATACAACTTAAGATTAACTACAGACTGTTCATTAAGACCTCATTTGCTGTTACACACGGAAATGTTGTTATCCAGTTTGTTCTTATCAATAGAGTTGTGCACCACTCATTTTGAAATCATGAAGTAGTACTGAGAATACAGAAGTTTCCTTCAATTTGTTACTTTTCCTCTCAACTACTTTGTCATATACTAGGTATATATGTGATACAGCAGCTTTTCACTTTCCACTGAGAACACATCTATCTTTTTGTTAATCCCAATTGAAAAAAACATTAAATTATCAAACTCAAAACCTTTATTTATTGTGTGTCAAACACTTTATGCCCAATTATGTAACATATGTATAACTATCAGCTTTTTCATACACTTTGACACGTATAAGGTTCACACACAAGTTAATAGCATTTTCGTTTCGCATGTTGCTACGGGTCTCTTTATCAATTGCCATTTTAATTTGTAGTTCACTGTTGCTATCTCAGTTTACATTTTGCCATTTGGAGATAGTGAGTGGAGCTGTGGACGCTAGAAAGTGGAGTGCCAAATGGAATAATCTGAACATTTTCTTCTTGAGTTCAGTAGAGGGGTGACAGCAGTGAAGGCAGCCAGAAACATCTGCACCATATGTGGGGATAATGCTATTCATCAGAGCACAGCAAGAATATGGTTTTCTCATTTAAAGGAGGACCATTTTCATATTAGTGACCCACTAAGTTCATAAAAATGTGAAGGCCTTCCTGAAGATCATGGAAAGATTAATCCACAGTGATGCATGCCAGTGTATTCAAGATCTGGGTCATTGATGATCATGATCATTCCACCACTGTGCAAATTTTGCATGCAACAGAAAGGTTACAAAATGAGGTGTATGAGTACCGCATGTCCGAAGTGAAAATCGCAAAAATCAGTTGGTGGCCATATCTATCTCTATTTGCTCATCATCAAGCGGCTCATGAAATACTGAACATTACAATTGTGGTGGGGCTAGGGGACAAACCCGGGACTCCACATGGCAGACCAGAAGCTGGAACCCACCACACCGTATTTCGTCAGGAGGCCGAGCAAGTTCAAGAATTTTGAGAGACAGTGCAGAGTGATACAGCAGTATTCAGTAACATTGCTTTAGTCAGCTAATTTACAGTATTTGATGGTGAAGCGTAGTGTCAGCGTGCTGCCCGCCCGATGTCCTGCAAGTCCAGCCGGCTCAGCAGACTCCTGGTATGCCGATGCCACTGCTGTTGTTATCAAGGCTGCCTGCCAACGGAACTTGGCCGCCGCTCTCCCGGTCACCACCCAGCGATGCGTAGCGCCTTGCGACTTACTCCGCCCCATTAGGCCTGCTCTGCCTGACCAAGGGATGAAGGTGGATGTACTGGTCACCCGTGGCCCTCAGGCTACCGCTGCTCCCAACTAGTGACCTGACTCAAATCCACGCGCACCTGGATTCTGTGCTGAAATTTTCCGCTAATGGTGCTTGCCGGATGGCAACACCCACTGTCATCTCTGGCGCTGTCGTAGCGCTGCTCTGCTACCCTCAGGGTATGCCTCGCCCAGACCCAGTATGCAAGGTGGGAAGCAAACTTGGCCACTACACTAGAGTGGAACTGAGACCCTCCTGGACCTGCTGCAGACCTCTCTCACTGCCGATTTTCAGGCAGACCGTGCTATCTCCAAGTGGAAGGATGCCATTCCACCCTCCCCTGGCGTTGTGTCCCCCGATGCAGAATATAGCCCGAGCAACAACATAGAAACAAAGTACAAATTTATACAGAATGCTTATAATATTGCTGCCAGACTGGCCACTATAAGCATAGAGCAGCACAGGTCTGTCCCGACGTTCCACTGACCTGGCAGACCCTGTCAAGCTAAACTTGCCCATCTATTTATATTGGTTTCTCCCTTGCTTCTGACATAGTGTCAGAGAGAGACACTAACAATTGCAGGATAAATTTCTACAGGTCAGCCATTTACAAATATCCACTCCTGGCTCTGGCCTAGTGCCCCACCTAATATATCCACTAACTAAGAGCAATGCTGCAGTTTCCTACCTTATTGTTGCTCCACTCAAAACAAATCGTGCATGCAATACCGCTGTCGCAGCTCTGCGCCGGCAGGTGCCATGTTTACCTTGCCTGGCCTGCTGGCTGTCGTCCAATATGCCACTCTGCCAGCGGCCCCAGATTTCATCCCCCAACAGCGCCTTCATTGAATTTCGAAAAAATTTCCCTTTCCCTTGGCTAGATTGACACTAGTGCAGCACTATCCTGGTGATGAAAAATTGTGTCTGTATTCTAACATAAGGAAAGGAAAGGATTGGTTGAGGCCAAACAAAGGAGCAACATTCCATACAAAAATCTACATGCTTTCACAAAAGATAATGTTATGCATCTAGTGGGACGACGATGGTGGGGTGTATTATGAATTGCTTCCGCAAGATGTAACCGTCATTGCTGACATTTTCTGTCAACAGAAAAGATGTCTTGCATATACAGTCTAAGAACAGCAACCAGGAAGTCCATGTGAAGCAATATTGATCCATGAGAGAGCCTGCCTGCATTCCGTACAGTATTTTTTTGTCAGTCTAGCAAAAGTTGGGTTGGGAAGTCATGTCACACCCACCTTATTCACCTGATCTTGTGCCTCAGATTTGAGCCTTTTCCACTCTCTATCAAATAACTTTCATGGAACTTCCCTTTCGGATTAAAAAAGTGTTCTGAAGATGACTCAATGAATTCTTCCCCAGAAAACCATGCCATTTACATTTCGCAGAATCGAAAATTTCCCCAATGTTTGCTGTCCATTGTAAGCACTGAATGATGATATATTATTGTACGCTGAAGTCTCTGTTATGTTTATTAAATCTATAGAAAAAATATACAAACTAATGCACCAGCTACATACCTGTGTTGGGGCCTAGCGCAATGGTTATCATATAAACATGATGTAGAAGGTTGTTGGATCAAAAAACGACAAATGAAACTTTTTTTCAATTTATAAATCCGATCAAAAGAATTTTATTATTATTTTTATTCAATTAATTCGTTTACATGTAATTTTTGATATTATTGTTTGTTTTATTTACCCTTATTTTTTCTTTCTGCCATTCTTTTTTCAACTGGACTCTGCCTGTGTCACCTATAATGTGGAAATAAATGTTAATGTGTGTGTGTCCGTCTCGAGTTGCTTCATAGAGGTTAGCTTTAACCACCATAAACAAAGCAAGTGCGATTTTTAAATCTGCACAGATTGTTGATTGCTATTCTCTCTTATGCATTTCACATCATGGGGTTGTGGTTAGCTTAGGACACAAATTTGAATTCAGGGCTTTGTCTGCCATGGTTGTCCTTTCTCACTCAGAATCAGCTGTCCATAGACCATCTCACATTTCCAACGTACCTGGAAGTGGCTGCCTCCGACATTACTCTGCATTAATTGGTGCATAGTAATGAAGTAAAACAAATTAATATTTCTACTTTGACAGCTCTCTGCAATTTATTGCATAATTTGGTAAACCATAGTGTTTTTTCTGACATGCTCTGGTGGTTTCCGGTGATTAAGGGTGTCAGTGTGGTACTGGTGTGCAAGACTCACACTCCCTCTTGGCTATCAAACTTACTTGGAGTTGCTTCCCCGATCATCTTTTCAGGATAGCCAGCTGTGATGTCCTGCACGACTTCTTCTCTGAATATAGGATGCTACATGGAGGAAATTTTTTATACTTTAAAATATTCTCGAGTGTACAGAGTTATTTTAAAACTCAATCTCACTGTATTTTCATCACACACAACAGTTTCTGACAGACCGGAAGGTTCCAAGCTTACAAAAAATGTTTTAGTTGTATGAAAACTATCACATTAATTTTTCCATAAATACAGTCTACAAATCTCACAAAGTTTAACAAGACAACTGTCTAGACCTTACTTATTGATTCTTTCTCTTACATTCGTAATTGTCCCTTCTCTTCTTTCAACAACATTCAAATGTTCACACAGTAATGTTTCATGTCGCATGGAGTACGGCGCGTTTATTCCTTGAGCTGGATGTGTAACTATAGGCGACCACCTGCCCACGCCGATCATCCGTCCCATACACGTCCGTCCTGCACACACATAACTGTGGTGCAGTAGACACAGATCTACTCATCTCTAAAATAACGCGTGTTCAAGACGGTGGAAATACGAGGATCTCTAGAATTTACTCCGAAATTCCTTAGGCATTACAATGCCTTCCAGAATGCTGGAAGTTAGAAAAGTATAATTATTAAATTGTCATTACTTCAACACCCCCCCCCCCCCCCAATCAATTTAATAATTTCCTAAATTGCCCATAAAATTCACTATCCCCAGCTTTTAACACAGTCTATTGAAACGTGCACTCTTAGCTACTTTTGGTAAAATATGGGCCATTTGTTCCTAGGAGCTAATGTATTGAACATTCAGATGGCCTTTGTTGTATAGCTCTTGTGTAGAACGGATTTCACATCCACATGCTTCAGTCATCTATGTTCCCACTTCCGTAATTGACATATTCTTCAAGAAGATGCTTAAGCCATGGGGTGTCTGTCATAGCTGTCGACGAAGCTGGATATTCTGCTTCTATTTCATAGTGAAACTCATATGTCTCCTTGTCACAAGAAACAGTATTTTCAAACAAAAAACTATAAGAAAGTGAAGAAGACAGAAGATCTACAACATAACACAGTCAGAATCAACATAGCAGTAATAGCATTTAAAATTTCCTTTTTGTATCACAGGCCAACATCAAGTGTTCCTTTAATATATCAAAGAATTCATTTCAAAAATTTCTACTCTAATTCTGTTGGTTTATTTTGCTGTCTACTAAAATAGTTAAGTGATGCACTTCGTCTGGTCACAGCTGTCATTATATACATTGAAAAACACAGTAATTGTCCATCTGGTTTAAATTCATCCATTTGACCACAAGCATCTCCACTGGATTTGACTTCCATCGATGTTCTCAGTGTTTACAGTCTTCCATGTTGAATCTTTTCAATAAGTATTCAAGATGAACATAGTGACAAAGAAACATTTTGCCACTGTTGCTCTGCATATTTATTCTGAGGAATGATTTTGGTTCTCCAAGTTCTCACATTCGACATTTTAACTAGTTCTTAATGTAGGTGACTTTTTTTTTTACTATTACATCCAGCTGGAATATTATCTACATATGGAAGCAAATTGAGTATAATGATCATCAATGCTTTCAACATAGAGACATCTGCCAATTTTGGGTTGTCGAAACATGATTTCCTTCCTAAAACTGTCAAAAGTTTTTTTTTTAGTTTGCATACAAGACTTTTCTTAATCTTTACACCAGGTCTCAATGCAGGAATCAATTTTGTACATCTGTTTGTTCCATAAATGAATTATGTTCCTTCAACACACTAAGGAGCATTCTTAGTGTTGTGAATTGAGCAAGTGGAGTATAGTCATATCTCTTTCAATATTTCCAGACATGTCTATTTTTACTTTGAACATCCTCTTACTGTCAGTGATACTTATATTTGCTGTAAGTGGTTCATAAGTCAAAGTTCCATTAGATGACAGAGAGCCCAATTTTTCCTTAATTTTTTTTCCATTCTTCTCCTACATCTTCTTCATGATGCCTTACCTGAACGTCTTCATACTTCTGAGGTAAGTTTTCCCATGAATGTTTTTGCATTCAAGGGAAACACTGCATAATACTTGAAAAACCAAAATTTTCTTGTTATTCTATTGCTTTTCCACAAAGTTTCTGCTCGCTTCCACTTCTTCTGACATCGTGGGCCTTGAGTTACCTTCAACAGTTTGCACAAAATCAAGGACTTCAAAACAGAACTAACTTTGAGGAAACTGAAGAATGTTCTGAATTACATTGTTCACTTGAATGGTCTTCTTCAAGATCCAATCATCACTGCTTTCACCTTCAAATAGAAACATATCTTTTTCAAAAATTACATCTCTCCCAAATACAACCTTGTGTTGCTTGGCACACCATATTCTGTGGCTAATTAGACAGTTTCCAGTCACGTAACATTTTAATGGGCTAGTTCCTTTTCAATACTTTCCTTGGAATGTGCCACTATGCAACACACCCAAAGTCATATTTGTTCAAATTTGGCTTTCTTCCATCCGATAGCATTTCTAAAATTTCTGCATCTAAAACTGAAGTATAACTATGGTTAATGATAAAAGTATCTGCCAGTAACTTTTGACTAAAATTGCTTTCAAACTTCGCGTCCAAAAATTGTGCAATGAGCCTTTTCAATGACAGTATGATTTAGTCGCTCTGCCACTCCATTTCGTAATTGACTTTGCAAATATACTCATGACCGTTGTCACTTTTAAATCTCCTGATTTTCAGCAAATACATACTTTGGAAATACGAAGCAAGAATTGTTACCAATATTGTATCGACCACTGTGCCATACAGTTCAGTGAGCAGACACATGGGTATTATATACTGTAGGACTGAAAGTTTCAGAGTGTTTTTCTCGTGAGTGGCTAGCCATCTGGCCGTATGGCTGGGGCGTTGTAACTCTATGGGGTAGTGCTGCCAACACATGCCATCCCACTCTTAACTTCATTTCCCAACCCTCGCACTCCCCTTGTTAGTGTGTGTATATACACAATTGAATCATTTCTGTGAGCTGCAGCTATAGCTATCACACTTTTGAATTGAACCCGCTGAATTTTTAAAAACAAGCATCATCCAGCCATTTATAGTTTATGCACTGACAATTAATTATTTAGTGAACCTGACACTAGAAGAGCACCTTTTAGTTTTAATTTGAAATTCCAGTCCACAAACTATGCTTTCAACATAAATTTCTCCAAACTTTATTCTTATTTGATTCACCAGTTTGTTCACATCCATCAAAGAACAGATTAATTAACTAAATATCCTGTTACCCTCAAATCTAGAAACCAATCCACTTTGCCACCTGGAAAATTTCCAGTAACAGCTGAGAAAGAAAAGTTACTTTCATTTCTGTTTATTTTTTGGAGAGATTTAGCTAAATTTGCAGAACTATACTTCTATGCGTTTGTGGCAATCTAACATTGTATTTTTCCCCAATAATGGCATTGTTTCCCACGTCTGTAACACATATATTGGGTTGATACATAAGTTTGTTGCATTTTTCTGTACGTTTGAAAAACACAACAGATACACATACACACCCTACTCATCCATAATTATTCTCCTTCACTATTTACAACAGTCTGTCAATGCTGAGATAACTTTTTGATTCCATGACTGTAGACATCGAGTGGTTTTGAGGTGAAGAACTCGCCGAGCCATGGTAGGAGAACCTTTTGCATCTGGCAAAGCTTAGCTTGAAGTTTGTTCGATAGGGAGCAGGAAAAACTGAGGGTGCAAGATCAGTTGAATAAGGTGAGTGCAGAATGACCTCCCAACCCAACTCTAGTATAAAGTTTTTGGTCAGTCTAGCAGAATGGGCGCGGGCGTTATCGTGGAGTAGCATCACTTTTCGCAGTCTGCCTGGTCGTTGTCCTCGAATTGCGTCCACAAGATGTCTCAGTTACTGACAATAAATATCATCAGTGATGGTTACATCTCAGGGAAGCAATCTGTACTACACCACACCATCACTGTTCAACTAGATGCATAATATTATGGATGCATGCAGGCTTTTATATGGGGAGTTGCTGCTTTGTTTGGGGGCAACCATTCTTTTCTTTTCCTTATGATCTTAGGATAAAGACACCATTTCTTGTCACCTATAAGGCTATGACAATACAAGTTAGGAATGGTCAACGTTGCTTTCAAGCAAATTGATCACGAACAATGAGAAAAGCACATACATTCACCTACTGATTTATGTGTTTTCGGCTTAGAGCATGTGGTACCTTTTTTCAACCTTCTCCATTGCATGCAAATGTCGCACGATGGTAGAATGATCACAGTTAATAACATTTGCCAGTTCTCAAGTTTGCTGACATTGATTATTGTGGGTTAATGTGTTTAAACAATCTTTATGAAACTTCGACTGTCTTCCTGAATGTGCTGAATCACTTATGTCAAAATGATCCTTCTTAAAACGAGAAAACCGCATTCTTGCCATGATCTGTCTCATGGAATTATCCCCCTCCCACATGTGGCGTGAATGTTTCTGACTGCCTCCGTAGCTGTCATTCCTATTGAAATGTAATAGAAAAATACATCAGAAATGTTTAGATTTCTCCACTAGGCACTCCATTTTCTAGTGTCCAAACCTCCACTCATTATCTCTATATAACAAAATGACAATATGTGAACTCATATAGCAACAGTGAACTACAAAGTAAAAAATGACAACTCCTAGCATCCACAATATCAACTAAAATCTTATTTTTAGACAAAGCTTTGGCTGCATCATACATAGCTTGAGACTTGGTTGCCTCTGAATACATCCTTTTACCTTTCTGTCAGATGCTGTCGACGATGGCAATTCATTTACTGTCCAGTTGTTACCTTTAGAATTATTAAGTTTTGCTTCTTTGTCAAGTAATCTACCCTTTAAGAAATCCGGTTCCAATTCCTCACTTGAGAAGGTATTCAGAGCAGTAACAACTACTTAGGATTCTGGTGGAATTGTTTGTAAGTTACCGCATACTATATCAGTTCCTCCAATATTATCATCCGATCCTTCAAATGACCCATTAACTTACGAAACTCCAAAAAATTAATTTCAAGAGTTATTGTCATTTGCAGTAAACTTTAAAGGCCGTTCTTAATAAAAGCCATACCTTTCAGCTCAAATGTTTGAATTAATGTATTTCTTATTTTTGGTGTAGGCCTACTCCAAGCAACTTTGTGAAATTCTTTGGATTACTTGAGACTTACACTTCTTATCGGTTTTGCCGTACAGCTGTCTCAGCCATGTCCATGTATCTCTTTCAGACAAAACTCACTTCCAGCTCACATAGAAGTATTTCAGTCCTAAATTTTCAGTTGCTAAAGTTCTTCCCATTAAACAACAGTACCTTGTATTCCTCCTCTTCTTGAGCCATGACTCTAAATTAGGTACTGGATTAATTTTTTCCACCTTTATTTGTTGTACTGCAACACCTGGCACCTGGGTCCATGACCACTTGCTAAGAAAATAACACTTATTTAGGATAAATAATTTCAACTTGTTACTTCACACAATTTACAATTACAACCAGGGGACAACAATGAAGACAAAATACAAACAGAGCGAAGAAACACAGAAAAAACACATAAAAAAGACAAAGAGGAAATAACTGAAACGATTATTATTACATTATCATCATTTCAACACACTTTGTATTAGATAGGAAACTCCATGTCCAAACAATGAACAATGGCACCATTTAACCAAGATACAGAACAGCCTGCCACCACAAGTGAAAAACATAGCCTTGATTTTAGAAATCTGAAATCATTAACTGATCATTGCTCTGAATTGTGTGAATTTTTGGTCCATATGTGTACAGTGAAATGTCAAACAAGCTGCAAGTGCATGAATGATTTTTATAAAAATAATAATTACTGTGAATGAGACTTTTATACAATGTGTAGCTATCTCCATACTGTTGTCTTTGTCCATGTTTGTACTGTATTGTAACACTCTTTTGGTCTCCTTCAACTATTATTTATGCTACTTGTCAACTCAGATTATACAACCTGGGTCCAGCAAAAATTGTCATTTTAACAGCCCTGGACATCTGCTGCCATTTAGGTTACGGAATCTTCTTCTTGATACAGTTATGAAGTGTAGTGGCATGACCGAGAGGGAATTTGTTCTCGCTTGATATGGCTAATAACTATATGACATTGTTTGTCGTCTATCTTGATATATACACTCCTGGAAATTTAAATAAGAACACCATGAATTCATTGTCCCAGGAAGGGGAAACTTTATTGACTCATTCCTGGGGTCAGATACATCACATGGTCACACTGACAGAACCACAGGCACATAGACACAGGCAACAGAGCATGCACAATGTCGGCACTAGTACAGTGTATATCCACCTTTCACAGCAATGCAGGCTGTTATTCTCCCATGGAGGCAATCGTAGAGATGCTGGATGTTGTCCTGTGGAACGGCTTGCCATGCCATTTCCACCTGGCGCCTCATTTGGACCAGCGTTCGTGCAGGATGTGCAACCGCGTGAGACGACGCTTCATCCAGTGCCAAACATGCTCAATGGGGGACAGATCCGGAGATCTTGCTGGCCAGGGTAGTTGACTTACACCTTCTAGAGCATGTTGGGTGGCATGGGATACATGCGGACGTGCATTCTCCTGTTGGAACAGCAAGTTCCCTAGGAATGGTAGAATGATGGCTTCGATGACGGTTTGGATGTACCGTGCACTATTCAGTGCCCCTCGACGATCACCAGAGGTGTACAGCCAGTGTAAGAGATCGCTCCCCACACCATGATGCTGGGTGTTGGCCCTGTGTGCCTCGGTCGTATGCAGTCCTGATTCTGGCGCTCACCTGCACGGCGCCAAACACGCATACGACCATCATTGGCACCAAGGCAGAAGCGACTCTCATCGCTGAAGATGACACGTCTCCATTCGTCCCTCCATTCACGCCTGTCGCGACACCACTGGAGGTACAATGCACGATGTTGGGGCGTGTCCGGAGCAAGTATGGTTGGTCTGACACATCAGTGTCAATGTGTTCTTTTTTCCATTTCCAGGAGTGTATATAAGGCTGTAAAAATGAATTTTACTGCAGATGTTTTCCCCAGTATTCAGTAAATTAGTATCTCCTGGCGTAATGGTGTACATTAGAGGTGACAAGAAAATAACATAACTGATAGAAATAACTGGTTATTGAGAAGTAGCAGTTACTGTGATAAGGGATCATCTGATACTAAAAGTTACTTAAATAACAGTGCTTTGCGCCACCTGTTTACAGAAGATCATACTATGCTTTCACGTCAACTAATCTGAGATCTGGCTATGATAGAGAGGGATATATCATCTGGAAGAGCTGTTATTATTCTCTCTAAGTTTCATTCTCTGACACTTAACACGCTACCACTACAGGTAACCCAGTGACATTTCCGGAGAGAATAGTTACTGGAGTGAGCAAAATATTTTTGTACCGCTATGGAAATAACTATCTAGAACCCCCAGTGTCCAGCAGTTGACAACTAATGGGATTCTGTTCTTTCCATTTCTTGTAGTTCCTGAAACAGTTGACCTTCTATCTGACCTTCGGTTGTGTTAGAGGGTATTGTTAATGGTTTTTAGGGTTTTACACATATTGAAATATTTGAGCATTGTAGGTGATCTAAAAATGGAAAATAGTGGAGTACCTTCTCAAAGAATACCATATCCCCAATGCCTAGCTGGACCATTATGATGAAAAAACGCTGCTGCTGTATGTAATTAGTGTATCTGATCAACTTGAGTACAAAAAAACTTGTGTAATTTCATAAAACTTGTCTTTGTGGCTCTACTAAGAAAAATGAGCTTTCTCAATTTGTACATATACACTGCAAATGGACTTTTTTTATTTGATTAATTATTGGCTACTGATTTTGAATCATTTTCCACATAGTATTGAGCACATCAGTTTTATACAGGGAAATAGTACAATGGAATATTTACACTTCACACACAAGTATGGAAAATTAACCATTTGATCGCAGCATAGATGGAATGAATACAGGTATGCTTACAACAATAGTCAGATCAGGTACTTTCTCAGGAGCATTCAAATAAAAATATAGATTTACTTATATTAGGGTCTTCTTGTACTTGGGCATTCTACATGAAATTTTTTGAATAATATATGCTCTTTCTGTTTTGAAAGAGGCCAAGGGAGTTCATTTTGGCCCTTTGGCCCTTTATTTTAAGTGCTCATCTATCTCGTTCATGAATTAGTATAATACATATTCAAATAATGGAAAATCCAGGATAGAATGTAACAATATTACGAGAAAGAAAGCTGCTACTCACTATCTAGCACAGATGCTGTGTCGCTGATACACACAACAACGACTCTCACAATTCACTCACACACACACACAGACACACACACACATACACACAGCAACATTGCATGATGGGAGTGGCAACTGGGTGGGGGTATGGAGGATACTGGGGCAGGGAGGGAGGGTGGGTAGTGATGTAGAGTAAAGTGCTGCAGGTTAGACCACGGGCAGGGGAGAGGTGGGGAGGGTGGCAGAAGTAGCAGAAACGGAGGGAAATAAAAAGACTAGGTGTGGTGGTGGAATAATGGCTGCATAGTGCTGGAACGGGTGCAGGGAAGGTGTGGGATGGATGAGAACAGTGACTAATGAAGGTTGAGACCAGGAGGGTTATAGAAATATCGGATGTATTGCAGGGAAAGTTCTCACCTGCACAATTCAGAAAAGCTGGTCTTGGTGGGAAGGATCTATATAGCACACACTGTGAAGCAGTCATTGAAATATCATGTTTTGCAGCATGTTCAGCAACAGGGTGGTCCACTTGTTTCTTGGTTGCAGTTTGTTGGTGACCATTTGTGTGGACAGACAGTTTGTTGATTCTCATTCCTACATAGAATGCAGCACAGTGGTAGCAACTTAGCTTGTAAATCACATGACTAGTTTCACAGGTAGGCCTGCCTTTGATGGGATTAGTGGTGATGGTGCCTGACCTGGAGTAGGTGGTTTCAGGAGAATGTATGGATGTAGGTGTGTTACAGAGGTATGAGCCATGAGGTAAGGGATTGGGAGCATTGGTTGTGTAAGGATGGGTACATTATGTAGGTTCGGTGGATGACAGAATACCATGTGAGGCATGGGAAGGATAGTGGTCTGGATACTTATCATTTCAGGCCACGACAAGAGGTAATTGAAACCCTGGCATAGAGTGTAATTCAGTTTCTCCAGTCCTGGGTGATGCTGAGTTATGAGGGGCATGGTTGTCTGTGGTCAGACAGTGGGATTTTGGGAGGTGGTGGGAGACTGAATAGATAAGGCATGCAAGATTTGTTATTATACAAGGTTGGGAGGATAATTATGGTCAGTGAAGGCTTCAGTGAGGTAGTTAGATTGGGGCTGCTCATCCCTGCAGATGCGGTGACCAAGTGGGGATAGGCTATACGGAAGGGACTTCTTGGTATGGAATGGATGGCAATTGTTGAAGTGGAGGTATTGCTGGTGGTTAGTAGGTTTGATAATGACAGAGGTACTGATGTAACCACATTTGAGGTGGAGGTCAACATCTAAGAAGGTAGATTGTTGGGTTGAGTAGGACCTTGTGAAGCAAATGGGGGAGAAGTAGTTGAAGTTCTGGAGGAATGTGGATTGGGTATCCTTATCCTCACTCCAGATAGCAAAAATGTAATCATTGAATCTGAACCAGGAGTGGGGTTTAGGATTCTCTGTTTTTAGGAAGGGTTCGTTTATATGGCCCATGAATAGGTTGGCATTAGATGGTGCTATGAGGGTGCCCATAGCCATACCCTGAATTTGTTTGTGGGTAATGCCTCCAAAGCAGAAGAAATTGTGTGTGAGGATAAACTTGTCATGGTGACTAGATTGTTGGTTTTGAATCTGTCAATCTTTGGGAAAGGGAGTGTTCAATAGCAGGAAGGCTATGGGCATTAGGAACATTAGTGTACAGGAAGGTGGCACCAATAGTGAGAAGCATGGCACTTTGTGGTAAAGAGTCAGGAACTGTGGAGAGTCAGTGAAGGAAATTGTTCAAATGCCTCTGAGCACTACGGGACTTAACTTCTGAGGTCATAAGTCCCCCAGAATTTAGAACTACTTAAACCTAACTAACCTAAGGACATCACACATATCCATGCCCGAGGCAAGATTCGGACCTTCAACCATAGCGGTCGCGCGGTTTCAGACTGTAGTGCTTAGAACCACTCGGCCACTCTGGCTGGCTGGAGGAAATTGTTGGTATCTTTTAAATAGGAAGGTATGTTAGGGGTAATAGATTGTAGGGGTTGGTCTATGAGAGCAGCAATTCTCTCAGTAACCGGCCACAATGGGGCGTCTTGGGTGATTAGGTTTATGGACTTTAGGAATCATGTAGAAGGTAGGATTTATTAGTGGAGTGAGAGAGGTGAGCCGAGGCATGGACTCCAGGGAGAGGGTCTGATGTGCGCATAAGGATTTGAGTAGTGATTGGAGATCTTGCTGGATTACTGGAATGGAGTCGCTGTGGCAAGGTTTGTAGATAGAAGTATCTGACAGCCAGAAGAGTCCTACTGCCAGGTAATCCTTGCAGTTAAAAACAACAGTGGTGGAGCCTTTGTCCACAGGTAGGATTAGAAGGTCAGGATCAGTTCTTATGTGGTGGACTGCAGCCCATTTCTGCAGATGTAAGGTTAGAATGCATGTTGAGGGATTTGGGGAAAGATAGTGAGGCAACTGTTTATGCCATGCTCTGGCAGTTTCCGGTGATTAAGGGTGTCAGTGTGGTACTGGTGTGCAAGACTCACACTCCCTCTTGGCTATCGAACTTACTTGGAGTTGCTTCTCCGATCTTCTTTATCTTCTTTTCAGGATAGCCAGCTGTGATGTCCTGCACAACTTCTTCTCCCAAGATAAGATGCTACTTTGGAGGAAATGTTTTATACTTTTAAAATAACTCCGTACACTCAAGAATATTTTGAACTCAATCCCACTGTATTTTTATCACACATAACACTTTTCATACAACTAAAACATTTTTTCCCCTCATGAACCATGGACCTTGCCGTTGGTGGGGAGGCTTGCGTGCCTCAGCGATACAGATGGCCGTACCGTAGGTGCAACCACAACGAGGGGTATCTGTTGAGAGGCCAGACAAACATGTGGTTCCTGAAGAGGGGCAGCAGCTTTTTCAGTAGTTGCAGGGGCAACAGTCTGGATGATTGACTGATCTGGCCTTGCAACATTAACCAAAATGGCCTTGTTGTGCTGGTACTGGGAAAGGCTGAAAGCAAGGGGAAACTACAGCCGTAATTTTTCCCGAGGACATGCAGCTTTACTGTATGATTAAATGATAATGGCGTCCTCTTGGGTAAAATATTCTGGAGGTAAAATAGTCCGCCATTTGTATCTCCAGGCGGGGACTACTCAGGAGGACGTCATTATTAGGAGAAAGAAAACTGGAGTTCTACGGATCGGAGCATGGAATGTTAGATCCCTCAATCGGGCAGGTAGGTTAGAAAATTTAAAAAGGGAAATGGATAGGTTACAGTTAGATATAGTGGGAATTAGTGAAGTTCTGTGCAGGAGGAATAAGATTTTTGGTCAAGTGAATATAGGGCTATAAATACAAAATCAAATAGCGGTAATGCAGGAGTAGGTTTAATAATGAATAAAAAAATAGGAGTGCGGGTAAGCTACTACAACCAGCATAGTGAACGCATTATTGTGGCCAAGATAGACACAAAGCCCATGCCTACTAGAGTAGTATAATTTATATGCCAACTAGCTTTGCAGATGATGAAGAAATTGATGAAATGTATGATGAGATAAAAGAAATTATTCAGGTAGTGAAGGGAGACGAAAATGTAATAGTCATTGGTGACTGGAATTCGTCAGTAGGAAAAGGGAGAGAAGGAAACATAGAGGGTGAATATGGATTGGGGCTAAGAAATGAAAGAGGAAGCTGTCTAGTAGAATTTTGCACAGAGCATAACTTAATCATAGCTAACACTTGGTTGAAGAATCATAAAAGAAGGTTGTATACATGGAAGAATCCTGGAGATACTAAACGGTATGAGATAGATTATTTAATGGTAAGACAGAGATTAAGGAATCAAGTTTTTAATTGTAGTAGATTTCCAGGGGCAGATGTGGACACTGGCCATAATCTATTGGTTATGACCTGTAGATTAAAACTGAAGAAACTGCAAAAAGGTGGGAATTTAAGGACATGGGATCTGGATAAGCTGAAAGAACCATAGGTTGTACCGAGTTTGAAGGAGAGCATAAGGGAACAATTGGCAGGAATGGGGGAAAGAAACACAGCAAAAGAAGAATGGGTAGCTCTGAGGGATGTAGTATTGAAAGCAGCAGAGGATAAAGTAAGTCAAATGACGAGAGCTGCTAGAAATCCTTGGGTAACAGAAGAAATATTGAATTTAATTGATAAACATGCAGTAAATGACGGAGGCAAAAAGGAATACAAAAGGTCTCAAAAATGAGATTGACAGGAAGTGAAAATGGCTAAGCAGGGATGGCTAGAGGGCAAATGTAAGGATGTAGAGGCTTATCTCACTAGGGGTAAGATAGATACTGCCTACAGGAAAATTAAAGAGACCTTTGGAGAAAAGAGAACCACTTGTATGTAGATCAAGAGCTCAGATGGAAACCCAGTTTTAAGCAAAGAAGGAAAGGCAGAAAGATGGAAGGAGTATATAGAGGGTCTATACAACGGCGATGTACTTGAGGACAATATTATGGAAATGGAAGAGGATGTAGATGAAGATGAAATGGGAGATAAGATACTGCTTGAAGAATTTGACAGAGCACTGAAAGACCTGAGTCGAAACAAGGCCCCAGGAGTAGACAACATTCCATTAGAACTACTGACAGCCTTGGTAGAGCCAGTCATGACAAAACTCTACCAGCTGGTGAGCAAGATATATGAGACAGGCGTAATACCCTCAGACTAAAAAAAGGAATACAATAATTCCAATCCCAAAGAAAGCAGGTGCTGACAGATGTGAAAATTACCTAACTATCAGTTTAATAAGTCATAGCTGCAAAATACTAACGCGCATTCTTTACAGACGAATGGAAAAACTGGTAGATGTGGACCTCGGGGAGGATCAGTTTGGATTCCGTAGAAATGTTGGAACACGTGAGGCAGTACTGACCTTATGACTTATCTTAGAAGAAAGATTAAGAAAAGCCAAACCTACGTTTCTAGCATTTGTAGACTTGGAGAAAGCTTTTGACAATGTTGACTGGAATACTCTCTTTCAAATTCTGAAGGTGGCAGGGATAAAATACAGGGAGCGAGAGGCTATTTACAATTAGTACAGAAACTAGATGGCAGTCATAAGAGTCGAGGGGCATGAAAGGGAAGCAGTGGTTGGGAAAGGAGTGAGACAGGGTTGTAGCCTCTCCCCGATGTTATTTAATCTGTATATTGAGCAAGCAGTAAAGGAAACAAAAGAAAAATTCGGAGTAGGTATTAAAATTCATGGAGAAGAAGTAAAAACTTTGAGGTTCGCCGATGACATTGTAATTCTGTCAGAGACAGCAAAGGACCTGGAAGAGCAGTTGAACGGAATGGACAGTGTCTTGAAAGGAGGATATAAGATGAACATCAACAAAAGCAAAACGAGGATAATGGAATGTAGTCAAATTAAATCGGGTGATGCTGAGGGAATTAGATTATGAAATGAGACGCTTAAAGTAGTAAAGGAGTTTTGCTATTTAGGAAGTAAAATAACAGATGATGTTCGAAGTAGAGCGGATATAAAATGTAGACTGGCAATGGCAAGGTAACCATTTCTGAAGAAGAGAAATTTGTTAACATTGAGTATAGATTTATGTATCAGGAAATCGTTTCTGAAAGTATGGAGTGTAGTCATGTATGGAAGTGAAACATGTACGATAAATAGTTTGGACAAGAATAGAATAGAATCTTTCGAAATGTGGTGCTACAGAAGAATGCTAAAAATAAGGTGGATAGATTACGTACCTAATGAGGAGGTATTGAATAGAATTGGGGAGAAGAGCAATTTGTAGCACAACTTGACTAGAAGAAGGGATCCGTTGGTAGGACATGTTTTGAGGCATCAACGGATCACAAATTTGGCATTTGAGGGCAGCGTGGATGGTAAAAATCGTAGAGGGAGACCAAGAGGTGAGTACACTAAGCAGATTCAGAAGGATGTAGGTTTCAGTAGGATCTGGGAGATGAAGAAGCTTGCACAGGACAGAGTAGCATGGAGAGCTGCAGCAAACCAATCTCAGGACTGAAGACCACAACAACAACAACAACAAAACATTTTTCGCAAGCTCGGAACCTTCTGGTCCGTCAGAAACTATCACATTCATTTTTCCATAAATACAGTGTACAAATCTCACAAAATTTAATAAGACAACCGTCTGGACCTTACAAAAGTAAGAGAAAGAATGAATAAGTAATTGTTCCTTCTTCTCTTTCAACAACATTCAAATATTCACAAATAATGTTTGACATCGCACTGAGACGGCGCGTTTGTTCCTTGAGCTGGACGTGTAACTCCTTACAAATGGAAGGCCTCAGACATGGCCAACCGATTCGGCTAAAATTTGGCAGGTCGCTTGTGTACCACTTAAAACGGAGGAATCTAAGATATTTTAGGTCAACACCGCCGCGTTATTGAAAAAATCACCCCTAAAAGTTATGAAGGGCAATCGACTCAAAATTGGCGGGATCGATAGATAATTGTAAACAGAGCATTTTTCATCATCAGCTATGGTATCCGAAAACGCATACTATTCCAGAAATCGAGGAAAGAAAGTTTTGCAACTGTCGCTTCTGTTCCAACTTTTTAAACGGTTTTTGCCGACAGCACTGAAAGCGTAACAGCCAAGGTAATTGGCTGGGAATCTGAGAACCCGGGTTCGAATCGCGAGGAAACCCAGTGGATGTTATTATTTTCGTTTGTACTTTTCCATATCTCAATTGATAGGAATAGGAGGGTTTATAAGGTAAGTAAATCTATAAGGAACGATAAAAATAAGGTAGGTAAATAAATTTCTGAAACTTCTTGGGGTAGTAAACATCTAAAATGTTACTCCAGGTCACTTTAGAATGGCTCTTCCAGTCACTGTTACGTGTCCTCATTTTTCGTCGAACAACGAGATGGGTGGTACTTGTCACATAAAAATTTGAAACAAATATACTCACGGCACCAAGAACATCTCATGAATGCAATCTTTCGAAAGCTACACTGTTCCTTCCCAAGAGTAGGCGGAAAACAAACTTGGTTTACATTTCAAAATGTCTTTTTCGGGAATTAATTTTGATGCGTACCACGCATACGATATCATTGCGTGAAAAATCGATGCTGAAAGTTGGTTATGAATTATGTTGTAAATAGTTATTGTATCCGTGCGGTTGTCCATTCCCGCTGGGTTTCCAGAAGCACACTGCAATCCTGAAGCCTGGAAATAAGGTTTTTAACCTGGCGATCGAAATCAACATTACACGGCTGGTACACAGGTGTACAGTTGGGCGGTATTACTTTTACCGTGCACGTTGGCTGACCCTCGCCAACTATAATCATTGTGTCATATAATATAGCATTACTTTGTCCACTCCAGGAATCCACTACTAGAAAAAAATTGCTATCGGAAACGTATGGTTTTAAAACATTCTCAAGAAATGTTCTGTAAATCGCATTCGTCAGTTTGGAGAAGGTAATGTAAAAATTTTTCAACGAGTCGGTTAAACGGTTGACCTCTTCTATAACCTGAGGACCAAATGTAACATTCGTTTCTTGTAAACACAGGAAAACCTTACGTAACAGTTTTCCAGAGGCTGTAGTGGCATGTTGCGCCGTGTACGAATGTCTTACTAGGTTTTTACTACCAACTGCGACAAGGATTAGTTTTTCTCCCTTATGCGATAACGTGCTTCGAATGTTCACCCAATACTCGCATCCTGTATGACCGGTGTTGATCACGTAATCACTATTAAAACCGCTCATAAGTGACGCCGTTTGCCTGTTGAAAAGAGCTCCCACTTTCTGTATATCTTCTATATTTTGTACTTCCTTATGAGAGACGTATTTAGTGACGCGCCGTTGACGAATTTTATACCCCGATCTGAAATTTTTTGCCCAAGATAATGATGCAGCAGACGTAGAATCCTTGTTGGCCGTATATTGAAGCGCTGCACCTGCAGCCCACTCCTGAAGTATTCTCGCTGTTACATTCTCGTTACGTCAACAAGATTCGACAAATCGGTCGTAAGTCCACATATTTATCGCCTGGTATTTGTCGTATCTTGTCCCTCCTTTAACGATATCACTTTCCCACAATTTCAAGTCCTTCTTCCGTTCCAGGGCTGTTGTTGCTCCATTCTTTTGCAGTGTTTGTAAGTTCAAATTTGGATGATTCCAGGCTAGCGCTACCGCCTTAACTTTTACTTCAAGGGGTATAGAGCTGTAGTTAAGTCGTTTAGTAACTGGTTCGTGATACTCATCGGGAACGGATGAAGCACATATTACCAGAGAAGTGGAGATTTCTGAAGTGTTATGACAATTTAGCGATTCACTAGTCGGGATATCTTCCACTGAATCACCTTCTGCTTCGTCTTCATGGTATAGTACCTCAGTATCAAGAAAAGTCATTTCGTTCGTCACCACCAAAAATCTCTCGACCATAGCCGTTCTTATCAACCTGGAACGCCGAGAAACAGACCTGGCTGCTTCCGGTAGTGCGTTGATAATGCATCTGTATTTTGCAAACCAAAACACAGTGACGGTAACTTCCCGCTTGCCATCGTCTGTGACAGGCTCCCAACTATATATTACAACGCTAGTCGAAGGGTGTACATCCTCCGTTACTCAGATTATGCACCTGAAAGATATGACAACAAATAATAACTAGTTACTACGGCATAAACAGACGAGCTAATTTCTACAAACTACATACAACACTCGTCATATGTTACTTACAGAATAACACTGTATTCATTCACGAAACTTATTTCATTCGGCACATTAATGATGGAAAAATCACTACTGTATCCGCCAGGATCGCGGCAGCCTAATGACGGAAAACAACTCTTTCCGATTTACGTCTATAAGGCTCGTGCTGGACACCTTCTCTTTTCCAGATTCACAACTATGATATGACGAAGAGGCAACCGGGACAACATAAATCTCCCCGCGTGCATTCTGTCCCGTGCCTCGCTGTAAACAACCGTCGCGCGGTTGGCTGTCTGTGATCCCTCGTGAGGAATTCGAAGCACTCTTACAAGGGGAGGCCGCCAATTGTGAAATTCAGATTCAATTCATACTGCGCATAATAAAAGCTCATAGCCAGAGGTGCTATGTGGGAAAGCACCAAGATGTCCTTCTCAGCCGCTGTCGAGAAAATCGACAGTTAAAAGAAACCGGCGTGAAATACTCACTACGATTGATAGTTTTCTACAGCGTCGTTGCGCAGCGGTAAGCTCTCGGGTTCGGGTTCGTAATTCCGAAGTTCGCCGGATCGAATCTCGCGCCATGCAACCATTTTTTTTTAGTATTTGTTTTTTGTAATTCAAATGTGTGTACATACATACAATATATATATAATTCCCAGCAATCAGTTGCAACAATTATGCATATAATAAGATGTTGAAAGTCGTTTGTCGTGGAAAAACTGGCAACTTCGAACATCATTATGTTTTCCGCAAACAAAGTTGTATTTCATTAATGTTATTAATTGTCTTCATAATGTTAACCAAGTATAGTTAATGGAAGACGTAGAAACGATATTCCGAAACGAATACGTATAGCGTAAATCAAGCGTTCGAATTAGAATACAAACCCCACGTACACAAATTTGCTGTGGCAGGTATGAAATATAAACTCCGTTACTCGCTCGTTACACTCGAAGGACAGATGTTGAATGGGCCGAAACGAGTCGCCGCATAACAGCGTAGTTGCCTGCCAACTTCGAAAGAAGGTAGGTGCGGTCCCTAGCGCAACTTATAACATCGTCGAAAATCAGTGCGGACGTGAGAGCTTTGGTACACCCTGTTAAACAAACGGAAAAATTGAGGCGGTACAATTGGACAGCGATCCGCCTTCACCAACATGTGTAAGCAATTCATATATGAATTACAAAACACTAATAATAAAAAATGTTGCATGGCGCGAGATTTTGTTTTTTTTTATTTTTCCGCCTCTCCCGACACGCTTCATATACCCTGCACTGCTTATGCTGCTAATTAGTTGGTTAGGCGTTCCAATGATTTTTTTTATTTTGTATATTTGTTTTATTTCATTTTTGTTCATTGTATCTGCTCGGGGCGGACATCGCAAGACACCCGTTTCAGTTAGTCGTTGATCCATTAACTCAGTTTTTTTATTACAGACGGCAGCTAACACACTGACCGAACACGCTAAGCTACCGTGCCGGCTGTTCGATCCGGCCACCTTCGGATCACGAACCCGAGCGTTTACCGCTGATCCACGACGCTGTAGAAAACTATCAATCGTAGAGAGTATTTCACCGCAACGGTTTCTTTTAACTGTCGATTTTCTCGACAACGGCTGAGAAGTGCATCTTGGTGCTTTGCCACATTACACCTCTGGCCATGAGCTTTTATTATGCGCAGTAGGGATCGAATCTGAATTTCACAATTGGCGGCCTCCCCTTGTTAGTCGTAGTTGTGGTCATGTGACAAGCCTTAAAAGTTTAATACTTTACTAACCAATGGCGTTGGGGTAATTAGTTTGCCTACTTTATTATTATCATTCTTTATTAATTTATTTACCTTATTAACCATCCTATCCCTATCAATTGAGATATGGAAAAATACAAACGAAAATAATAACATCCGCTAGGGTTCTCCAATTCCCAGCCAGTTAGTTACCTTAGCTGTTCCGCTATCGCCGCTGTCGGCGAAAAGCGTTTACCATGTGGGTACAGGAGCGACAATTGTAAAAGTTTCTTTCCTCAATTTTTGGAAAAGTTTGCGTTTGCGGACCCCATACCTGATGATGAAAAATGCTCTATTTACAATTATCTATCGATCGCTCTAATTCTGAGTCCGTTGCTCGTCAAAACCTTTAGGGTTGATTTTCTCAAAATTGCGGAGGTGTTGACCCAAAAGATCTTGGACTATTTCATTTTAGGTTCTACACAAGCAACCTGCCAAATTTGAGCCGAATCGGTTGGCCGTGTCTGAGGCCTTCCCCTTGTTAGCCATGATCGGCGACTACCTGCCCGCGCCTATCATCCGTCCCATACATGTCCGTCCTGCACACACATAATTGTGGTGCAGTAGATACATTCTACTTTACCACACTCGTCTCTAAAATAACCCGTGTTCAAGACGGTGGAAATACGAGGGTCTCTAGAATTTACCCCGAAATTCTCGAGACACTACAATGCCTTTCAGAATGCTGGAAGTTAGCAAAGTATAATTATTAAATTGTCATTACTTCAACACCCCCATCAATTTAATACTTTCCTTAATTACCCGTAAAATTCACTATCCCCAGCTTTTGAGATATTTTACCAAAAGCAACTAGGACTGGACATTTCAGTAAACTGCCATTTGTTCCTCGGAGCTAATGTATTGAACATTTAGATGGCCTCGCCCTGTATAAAGAACAACAGCCGTTCTATCACATTTCGTTGTCTCTGATGAACCCTCACCATCGAGGACAACATACTGCGTACTATTTTTCAAGAAGTTTTCGAGCCATTCACATATCTGTGAACTTATTCGATATGCTCGTAGTTTCTTTAACAATCTACAATGGGGCACGATGTCAAATTCTTTCCGGAAATCTAGAAATATGGAATCTGCCTGTTGCCCTTCATACATAGTTCTCAGTATGTCACGTGAGGAAAGGGCAAGCTGAGTTTCGCACTTACGATGCTTCCTAAAGCCATGTTGATTCGTCGACGTATGTTGCTTAGCCTCACGTAAGTCTATTATAATCGAACTGAGAATGTGTACAGGGAGTTTGCAGCAATCAGAAGTTTGGGATATTGGTCTCTAATTTTACGGGTCCGTTTCTTTACCTCTCTATATACTGGAGTAATCTGCGCTTTTTTTCCAGTCGCTTGGAACTTCGCGCTGGGCGAGGGATCTACGACAAATGCAGGTAAGGGACCAATGACGTATAACACTCCTTGTAAAATCCCAAACCTATAACAATATTAATATACAGAAGAAAACGCTGCGATCTTATGCACCATCCTAATAGCTTGCGATCTCAGAATTTGCGGCGTGAGGCACCGTCACACGTCGCGAGGGCCAGGGAAGACCACCCTCCCTTGGAAAAAGCACTTGCATTAACGTGCCTGTATACTAGACTTGCAGTCATTACGACACTCGCTTTCTAAGTGGCGCACACATTCCGCCAGTATCACGGTTATCGCCTGCTCGTTAGACAGCCAGCTATACACGCCAGCTCCTATCTAGCTCAGCTCCACCTGTCTGTCAAAACAGTGCGCATATAGCCGCGCCAGTCTCTCGTACTCTGCGCGAGAAAATTCAACATTTCTTCTTTTAAAATATGTAAAATTAAATCAATACGTTTTTCAGTTTACTGCAAATATTACTTTTTGAAGCACTGTAATCATTTTCTTTCTTTAACTACAAATAGTGGGGATAATATGAAAAATGTTCTCAAACATAATTTTGAGTGTCGAGTGTAGAGTATATACGAAATTTGGAAGGCTTCCTAACACCAAACGCTGACTGGAAGTATCTTGTATGATGAGGGGCCCTGTAGTCTGCAGGTTGACAGAAACTGTTCCGTCAGTGGAGGCGCGCCTATTTGGTAAAGCATCCACACCACGTCTCCGTGCGACTTATCGCCAGCCACGGGTGGGTCTTGCACCTGTCCTGGAGAGTGGTGGCGTGTTTCAGCCCGAATTAATGGAGCGCTCTGTTAGTTCAGAGACAGGTCTCCGTGCCGGCGCTGACGCACGGCGTGGTAGGAGGTCCGCAAAACCTCAGGCGTGGTGGGGATGTTTTGGACTTTGCGAGGGAAATAAGGAATCAACTTTTACATTAGTATGGCCAGTGTAGCGGGCTGTGTGTAGCCTTCTTATCTTGAGAATCTGCAACTCTATTGGAATTTTCGTAAGAATCTTTACATACTTCTGCAGAACTGATATTTTTCATGTTCATTAGTGAATGACGGCGCTGCTGTTATTACGCAGTTTAATCTTAGTGATTCAGCTCATATAATGTGAGTTACTTTTTCGTTGTTTAATGAAGCTGTTTAATTAAACAGTAATAAAGTACCCAATATCAATCTGGAAATATCCATCAGGCTGTGGCTAAGCCATGTCTCTACAAAATCCTTTCTTCCAGGAGAGCCAGTTCTGCAACGCTCGCAGAAGAGCTTCGGTGAATTTAGGAAGGTACAATTGAAGCTGTGAGGACGGGTCGTGAGTCGTGCTTGGGTAGCTCAGACGGCAGAGAACGCCGTGAGGCAAATATCCCGAGTTCGAGTCTCGGTCCGGCACACAGTTTTAATCTGCCAGGAAGCGCCAGTAATAAAGTAAACTTTCATTACATCAGATTGTTGCTGCTTACAAGTGTTACTCCACAGTAATGGCCCATACGAAGGAATGAACACCGCAGCTGCAACAAATCCCAGCCACCAGGTTATGCGATGAAAGCTGCCTCGTTGTGGGATTGTGGTTCTGGCTCGGAACCTGGGTCATTTTCTTGCAGGTATCGCCAGTTTTTCTCATCCAGATCGTTGCCCGAGTCAGAATGTGTGGCATGAGAACACCCATGCGTACCGGTCTAGATATGAGATGCACACAGACGTATATCTCATTAAGGATATTATGAATGCAGTTACCATGTTAGTTTGGTCGCGGTACGTGGTAGTGGCTGAGTGAAGTAGGCAAAATCCGCGAAATATGGAGCAATAAATACTCTTCGGTAATACTAAATAATATGCACTGAAGCGCCAAACAGACTGGTATAGGCATGCGTATTCAAATACAGGCTGAATACGGCGCTGCGGTCGGCAACGGCAATATAAGAGAACAGGTGACACGCTCAGTTGTTAGATCGGTTACTACTGCTACAATGACAGGCTATCAAGATTTAAGTGAGTTTGAACGTGATGTTATAGTAGGCGCACGAGCTATGGGACACAGCATCTCCAAAGTAGCGACGAAGTGAGGATGTATGTGTAGTGAACCGTGAATATCAGGAATCCGGTAAAATATCAAGTCTCCCACATCGCTGCGTCCGAATCATTTAACGAAACATCATCGATATGGGCTTTCGGAGCTGAAAGCCCACTCGTGTATCCTTGATAAGTGCACGACACAAAGCTTTACGCCTGCACTAGGCCCTTCAACACCGATATTGGACTATTGGTGACTGGAAATATGTTGCATGGTCGGACGACTCTCGTCCAAAAGAACGGACACAATTGCTGACCTGAGGCCGTCTAGAACGAAATTACGATTGTATTAATACCTTGAGCTGCTGACGGGCGTTGACGTATAGCAACGGGGACTGGTGAAAATGTGTGCCCGACCGGGATAGAGCGTCCTTCATGTAAGCAGGAGATCCCGGGTTCGAGTCCCGGTTGGGGCACACATTTTCACCTGTGCTCGTTTATATATATCAAAGCCCATCAGCAGCTGAAGGTGTTAATGTAATTCTAACCTCAGACATTAGTCAAGCCATGCCACGTCGAGTTGCGGTACTTCCGTGTACTCACGGGGGCTTTACACGATGTTAGGGAGGTGTCCCAGTTTCTTTGGCTCTTCAGTGTATATGACTTAGGAGCATTGCCATATATGTAAAAGTGTTTTGATTGTATCACTTATGATGCAATTTAGTGGTGATAGAGTCTTCAACGTGTTTCATCAGTACTGTGGTGGCCCGAGGTGAGTGATTGTGGTTGGCAGATACCTCAGTGTACTGTGGGATGTAGAACACTTAGTTCTCTCAGAAACCACGTGAATGCATCGCCGGGCGTTGTGGCCAAGCGGTTGTAGGCGTTTCAATCTGGAACCGCGCGATCGCTACTGTCGCAGGTTCCAATCCTGAGTTCTGAGTTGTAGGGCACTGATGACCTCAGATGTTAAGTCCCATAGTGCTCAGAGCCATTTGAACCATTTGAAGCTGAATGCTTCACTTCGGTCGTCTCCCTCGAACTCCTCCAACAGGGTGACTGATTTAGATGTGCGTTTCCGCCCAACCGCTGTAAATCTCACGCTGGCCGCTACGCGGAACACAAACCACAACCACTCTAATAAGTTAAAATGCCCACAAGGTGTTAATGACAGGCTCGCCTGCCATGGATACTCTACGAAATCAAGCATTCCAATGGTGAGCGGCATGGGTGCTCAGCGATAGTAAGCATCCCGATGGGAACAAAATAGTATTACCTCAAAATCTTGTTACCGGATCATGTTAAACGTCGATTCTAAGCAGACACTGGAACCGGTAACCACGTTACACTCTACAGGCCAATTTGGAAGAGTCAAGTAGGTATCCCACTGCTGTCCAGGGCGCCTCCAGACACACTTTCGCTCAGTTCGAAGCGGGACTCAAGAATGAAGACAGCTCTACCCCAGCCAATGAGATTCCAGGCCGAAAGCGTTTGTGGAAACCTCATGGACAGTGGTGGTATACCATCATACGACCCGACAACCAGGAGTCATGCTCCGGGGTGCCATTACTTTTCACAGTAAGGCCTCTTTGGTTGTCAGCCACGACACCCTTACAGCACAGCAGTCCAAGACATTGCACGTGCTGTTTTTTTTTTTTTTTTTTTTTTTTTTTTTTTTTTTTTTTTTTTTTTTTTTGTTCTTCATGAGAAGCCATTCTGGTCTGACACTTCAGAAAGACAATGCCTGTCAGCACACGGCGAGAGTTTCTACTGCTTGTCTTCGTCCTTGCCAAACCATACCTCGGCCGGCAAGATCGCCTGGTCTCTCTCCAACTGAGAACGTTCGGAGCATTATGGGCAGCACCTCATCTGCATGGATACTCTGCAAATTACATTAAAGTGCCTGGCAGAGGGATCATAGAACCACCTTCACAATCCTCTATTATTCGAAACTCATAAACCTCGCGGAAACAACGAACACCCTTATCTTTTCGTACGAGCTCTGCTTTCCCTTATCATGGTGATCGTTTCTCCCTGTGTAGTCAGTGTCAACAATATATTTTCGCATTTGGAGGGGAAGGTTGGTGAATTTCATGACAAGATTCCGTCGGAACGAAAAACGGCTTTCTTTTAATGATGTCCAGCCCAAATCCTGTATCATTTCTGTGGCACTCTCTTCCATATTTCGCGATAATACAATACGTGCTGCCCTTCTTTGAACTTTTTCGATGTACTCAGTCAGTCGTATCTGGTAAGGAACCCACACCACGCAGCAGTCTAAAAGAGGACGGACAAACGTAGTGTAGTCAGTCTCGTTAGTAGATCTGTTACATTTTCTATGTGTCCTACCAATAAAACGGAGTCTTTGGTTAGCCGTCCCCACAACATTTTCTTTGTGTTCCTTCCAATTTTTGGTTGTTCGTAATTGTAATTCCTAGGCATTTAGTTGAATCTACGGCCTTCATATTTGACTGATTTATCGTGTAACCGAAGTTTAACGGATTCCTTTTAGCACTCAAATGGATGACCTCACGCTTTTCGTTATTTAGGGTCAATTGACAATTTTCGCAGTATACAGATATATTTTCTAAATCGTGTTGTAATTTGTTTTGCTGTTCTCACGACTTTACTAGTCGATAAACGACAGCGTCATCTGCAAACAATCTTTGACAGCTACTCAGATTGTCTTCCAAATCGTTTATAAATATAAGGAACAGAAAAGGGCCTATAACACTACCTTTGGAACGCCAGAAGTCACTTCTGTTTTGCTCAATGGCTTTCCGTCGATTGCTACGAACTGTGACTTCTCTGACAGCGAATCACAAATCCAGTCACAAAACTGAGACGATGTTCCAAAGCACGCAAATTCACTAAAAGCCGCTCATGTGGTACAGTGTCAAAAGCCTTCTGGATATCCAGAAATACGGAATCGATTTGAAATCACTTGTCAATAGCAGTCAACACTTCACATGTTACATAAGAACGATCTTCACTAAATCCATGTTCACTGTGTGTCAATAGGTCGTTTTCTTCGAGGTAATTCATAATGTTATCCTACTACCTTTCTTGAATATTGGTGTGACCTGTGCAACTTTCCAGTCTTTGGGTATGGATCTTTCGTCGGGATTTCGCCGATCTAACGCGTCAGTTCGACAGAATTTTGGTACGATATACCTCAGGAGAACATCCAACAACTGTACTTAATAATGCCGAATCGAATAAATACCTGAATAAGCACCAGATGTGGATCAACGCGTTACTTACTTGCTCGATTTCTGAAGCACTTTCTGTTGGATAAATCATCCACATTGTTCTGTACATGTACTACACATCGACGGATTTTCGTCTCATTCGCATTATTCTTTCATGACCTATAGTTTTTATGTGTGTTATAACGTATATCCATACTCCCAGAATGACTAGGAAGATGTGTTATAAATATGGTGAAAATACTATTTAATTATTTGCAGTATCCTTAATATGGGAAAACCAATAATAATTAGTCTACAACAGATTGCTGTTCAAAAA
Organism: Schistocerca gregaria; assembly: GCF_023897955.1. Taxonomy (NCBI): domain Eukaryota; kingdom Metazoa; phylum Arthropoda; class Insecta; order Orthoptera; family Acrididae; genus Schistocerca; species Schistocerca gregaria. The sequence goes on from NW_026061771.1 coordinate 281,635, forward strand.
GGACTGTCATCTGTTTTTTGCAAAGCATTTGCTGAAGAGAACGATTCTGCTCATATAATGTGTTTACCTTTAATCAGTTTCAACAGATGGTTCAAATTGCTCTGAGCCCTATAGGACTTAACATCTGAAGTCATCAGTCCCCTAGACCTGGAACTACTTAAGCCTAACTAACCTAAGGACATCACACACATCCATGCCCGAGGCAGGATTCGAACCTGCGACCGTAGCAGCAGCCCATTCCCGGACTGAAGCGCCTAGAACCATTCGGCCATTGCTTCCGGGAAATTCCAATAGATCATCGAACATTGAGAACAGCTGAAATCTCTCAAATTGAATGAAGCTCCATGGCTCGACCGATCCCTTAACACGGTGCATTGTATTTGCAGCTGCGTTAGCAGTTCTGTTAACTATAATCCATCGCCCATCGCACGAACAAAAGCCCTGCCCAGTAGTTGGAAGAAATCACAGATCGTACCCGGTATCCTTGATATCGATTTGTTATAGAATCTTCGAATATATTCTAAATTTAAAAAATAACGAGGTATCTCTGACAGAATGACCTCCCCATGGCAACCTGTATGATTTCCGAAAACAATGATCACGTGAAACCCAACTCGCTATTTTATCAGATGACTGCTAAAAGTAATGGACGAAGGCAGATAAATGCAGTATTTTTCGATTTTCGAAAAGTATTTGATTCAGTACCACGGCTATACTATTATCAAAAGTAAGGCACTATGAGGTATCAATGAAAATTTGCGTCAGTTGAGGATATTTGATAAGGAGAATGTAGCTTGTAATCTTGGATGAAGAGTCATCATTAAATATCAAAGTAACTTAGATTGTGCCCCAGGGAAGTGTCTTGGAAGCCTTGCTGTTGATATTGTGCAGGGATATGCTAAAGTCCGTATTATTTCAAAAGTCAATATTTCACGGAATAATGCAGGTAGAGAGAGCCGCACGCGGTAGCCGATTTGTCTTGGGCGCCTTGCCACGGTTCGCACGGCTCCCCTCGGAGGTTCGAGTCCTTCCTCGGGCCACGGGTGTGTGTTTTGTCCGTAATGTAAGTCAGTTTAAGTTAGGGACCGATGGTCTCAGCTGTTTGGCCCCATAGGAACTTACCACAAATTTCCCAAATTTAGGTTTTTACTGAAACTAAAGAAAGTGCAAATGACAAATAATCGTGAGTTAATAACGAGCATCAAAACCGTTATAGGGATTAGTGAACACAGGGTTGTCGTAGTGAGACTGTATATTGTAATCCCGAAATCCTCGAAAAACAAACAAAAAGTATACCTATTCAAAAATGCTGATAAAAATTCACTTGACGCCTTCCTGAGAGACTCATTCCAAATTAATAATATAAGTGTAGACCAGAAGTCGTTTGCATTCAAAAAATAGTATCGGCAGCAATTGAGAGATTTATACGAAATAAACTAAGAAACGGCGGAGCTGATCCTCCGTGGTACACAAAACGGGTTAGAACACTGTTGCAGAAACAACGAAACAAACATGCCAAATTTAAACAGACGCAAAATCCCTAAGATTGCGCTAAATTCCGGGCTTCTCTAAAGGATAGCCAGAGTTCAATGCGAGATGCCTATAACAGTTTCCACGACGAAACTTTGTCTCGAAACCTGGCAAACAAATCCAAGATATTCTGGTCGTATATGAAGTATGCTAGTGGCAATTTACAATCAATGCCTCCTACATCTACATCTACGTCTACATGACTACTCTGCAATTCACATTTAAGTGCTTGGCCGAGGGTTCATCGAACCACAATCATACTATCTCTCTACTATTCCACTCCCGAACAGCGAGCGTGAAAAATTAACCCCTAAACCTTTCTGTTCGAGCTCTGATTTCTCTTATTTTATTTTGATGATCATTCCTACCTATGTAGGTTGGGCTCAACAAAATATTTTCGCATTCGGAAGAGAAAGTTGGTGACTGGCACAACTTGCCCAGAAGAAGGAATCGGTTGGTAGGACATGTTCTGAGGCATCAAGAGATCGCCAATTTAGTATTGGAGGCCAGTGTGGAGGGTAAGAATCGTAGAGGGAGGCCAAGAGATGAATACACCAAGCAGACTCAGAAGGATCTAGGTTGCAGTAGGTACTGGGAGATGAAGAAGCTTGCACATGATAGAGTAGCAGGGAGAGGTGCATCAAACCAGTCTCAGGACGGAAGACCACAACAACAACCACAACAACAACAGTGTAATGGACGAAATGCGATGATTCCGAGTTCGTAATAATCTTACCAACAAAGATATGCCTATGAGGGAGGAGCTTACTGCAACATCTCTCAGAAATACTTCACATAGGGTAATGGAGGAAACGCGATGATTCTGGCTTTGTAGTAACCATACCAACAAAGAGAAGCAAATGAGTGAAAAGCTTTCTTCAGCTTCTCTCAGAAATACTGCATATAGGGTAAAGGGTGAAGTGCGATGATTCTGGCTTCATAGTAACCATACCAACAAAGACATGCAAAGGAGGGAGGAACTTTCTGTAGCTTCTCTCAGAAATATTTCACATAGGGTAATGCATGAAACGTGATGATTCTGTCTGTGTGGTAATCATATCAACAATTAGACGCAAATGAGGGAGGAGCCTTCTGTGGCTCCTCTCATAAATACTTCACATCAGGTAAATGATGAAATGTCATGATTGGGTCTGTGTACTAATCATACCAACAAACAGATACAAGTGAGGGAGGAGCTTTCTGCAACATCTCTCAGAAATACTTCAAATAGGGTAATAGAAGAAATGCGATTATTCTGGCTTTGTACTAACCATACCAACAAAGAGACGCAAGTGAGGGAGGAGCTTTCTGATGCTTCTCCCATAAAAACTTCACATCAGGTAATGGATGAAATGAAATGATTGTGTCTGTGTACTAATCATAGCAACAAACAGATGGAAGTGAGGGAGGAGCTTTCTGTAGCTTCTATCTGAAATACACCACATAGGGTAAAAAATGAAATCCAATGATTTTGGCTTTGTAATAACCATACCAACAAACTAATTAAAATCAGGAAGGAGCTTTCTGTAGCTATACTCAGAAATACTTCACATAGGGTAATAGGTGAAATGCGATGATTCTGGCATTGTAGTAACCATACCAACAATCAAACGCAAATGAGGGAGGAGCTTTCTGAAGCTTCCATCAGAAATACTTCACACCAGGTAATGGATGAAGTGTAATGATAGTGTCTGTGTACTAATCATACCAACAAACAGATGCAAGTGAGGGAGAAGCTTTCTGCAGCTTCTCTCAGAATTACATCAAATAGGGTAGTGGACAAAATGCGATTCTTGTGGCTTTGTAGTAACCATACCAACATAGTAACACAAATGAGGGAGTAGCTTTCTGTGGCTTCTCTCATAAATACTTGACATCAGGTAAAAGATGAAAAGTCGTGATTGTGTCTGTGTACTAATCATACCAACATACAGATGCAAGTGACGGAGGAGCTTTCTGAAGCTACTCTCTGAAATACTTCACATAGGGTAATGAATGAAATGCGATTATTCTGGCTTTGCAGTAACCATACCAACAAAGAGACGCAAATAAGAGAGGAGCTTTCAGTGGCATCTATAACACATCAGTTAATGGATGAAATGTAATGATCTTTTCTGTGTAACAATCAAACCAAAAAAGAGGATGCAAGTTATGGAGGATCTTCCAACAACTTCTCTCAGAAATACTTCACTTAAGGTAACGGATGATATGCAATGATTCTGGCTTTCTAGTAACCATACACAAAAAAAGAAACTCAAATGGGGGATGAGTTTTCTGTAGCTTCCCTCAGAAATACTTCACATCAGGTAATGGATGAGATGTAATGATTGTGTCTGTGTACTAATCATACCAATAAAAGATGCAAGTGAGGGAGGAGCTTTCTGCAGCTTCTTTCTGAAATACATCACATTAGGTAATAGACAAAATGCGATGATTCTGGCATTGTAGTAACCATACTAACAAACAAACACAAGTACGGGAGGAGCTTTCTGTAGCATCCCACAGAAATATTTCACATCAGGTAAGGGATGAAATGTAACCATAGTGTCTGTGTACTAATCATACGAACAAACAGATGCAAGTGAGGGATGAGCTTTCTGCAGCTTTTCTCTGAAATACATCAAATAGGGAAATAGATGAAATGCAATGATTCTGGCTTAGTAGTAAACTTACCAACAAATGCACGCAAATGTGGGGGTGCTTTCTGTAGCTTCCCTCAGAAATTCTCCATATCATGTAATGGGTGAAATGTAATGATTGTGTCTGTGTACTAATCATACCAACTAACAGATGCAAGTGAGGGAGGAGCTTTCTGTAGCGTCCCTCAGAACTACTTCACATCAGGAAATGGATGAATGTAATGATTGTGTCTGTTTAATCAAACCAACAAAGAGATGCAAGTGAGGGAGGAGCTTTCAGCATCTTCACTCTGAAATACTTCACATATGCTAATGGATGAAATGAGATTATTTTCGCTTTGTAGTAACCATACAAACAAACAAACACAAATGAGGGTGGAGCTTTCTGTAGCCTCCCTCAGAAATACTTCACAACAGGTAATGGATAAAATGTAATGATTGTGTCTGTGTACTAATCATACCAACAAACAGATGCAAGTGAGGGAAGAGCTTCCTGCAGCTTCACTCAGAAATACTTCACATAGGGTAATAGATGCGATGATTCTGGGCTTGTAGTAACCATACCAACAAACAAACGCAAGAACGGGTGGAGTTTTCTGTAGCATCCCACAGAAATATTTCAGATCAGGTAAGGGATGAAATGTAACCATAGTGTCTGCGTTGTAATTTTACCAACAAACAGATGCAAGTGAGAGAGGAGCATACTACAGCTTGTCTCAGAAATACTTCACATAGTGTAGTAGGTGAAATGCGATGTTTCTGGCCTTGTAGTAACCATACCAACAAACAAATCCAACTGAGGGGGGAGCTATCTGTAGCTTCATTCAGAAATACTTCACATTAGGTAATGAATGAAATATAAAGATTGTGTCTGTGTACTAATCATACCAACAAACTGATGCAAGAGAGGGAAGAGCTTTCTGCAGCTTCTCTCTGAAATACATCTAATAGGGTAATAGATGAAATGCAATGATTCTGGCTTAGTAGTAAACTTATCAACAAATGCACGCCAATGAGGGAGGAGCTTTCTGTAGCCTCCCTCAGAAATACTCCATATCAGGTAATGGATGAAATGTAATGATATTGTCTGTGTACTAATCATACCAACAAACAGATGCAAATGAGGGAGGAGCATTATGTAGCTTCCCTCAGAAATCCTTCACATCAGGAAATGGATGAAATGTAATGATTGTGCCTGTTTAATCAAATTAACAAACAGATGCAAGTGAGGGAGGAGCTTTCAGCATGTTCTCTCTGAAATATATCACATAGGGTAATAATTAAAATGCGATGATTCTGCCTTTGGAGTTACCAGGCCAACAAACAAACGCAAATGATGGGGGAACTTTCTGTAGCTATACTCTGAAATACTTCACATAGGGTAATAGGTGAAATGTGATGATTCTGGTTTTGTAGTAACCATACCAACAATCAAACGCAAATGAGGGAGGAGCTTTCCGATGCTTCCGTCAGAAATGCTTCATACCAGGTAATGGATGAAGTGTAATGATAGTGTCTGTGTGCTAATCATACCAACAAACAGATGCAAGTGAGGGAGAAGCTTTCTGCTGCTTCTCTCAGAAATACATCAAATAGGGTAGTGGACAAAATGCGATTATTGTGGCTTTGTAGTAACCATACCAACATAGTGACACAAATGAGGGAGTAGCTTTCTGTACCTTCCCTCATAAATACTTCACATCATGAATGGATGAACTGTAATGATTGTGTCTGTGTACTAATCATACCAACAAACAGATGCAAGTGAGGGAGAAGCTTTCTGCAGCTACTCTCTGAAATACTTCACATAGGGTAATGATTGAAATGCGATTATTCTGGCTTTGCAGTAACCATACCATCAAAGAGACGCAAATAGGGGAGGAGCTTTCAGTGGCTTCTATAATAAATACCTCACATCAGTTAATGGATGAAATGTAATGATGGTTCCTGTGTACTAATCATACCAAAAAAGAGATGCTAGTGAGGGAGGATCTTCCAGCAGCTTCTCTCAGAATTACTCCACTTAAGGTAACAGATGAAATGCGATGATTCTGGCTTTCTAGTAACCACACCAACAAAGAAACGCAAATGAGGGAGGAGCTTTCTGCAGTTTCCCTCACAAATACTTCACATCAGGTAATGGATAAAATGTAATGATTGTGTCTGTGTACTAATCATACCAACAAACATATGCAAGTGAGGGAGGAACTTTCTGCAGCTTCTCTCTGAGATACTTCACATAGGATAAAAATGAAATGCGATGATTATGGCTTTGTAGTAACCATACCAACAAAAAAACTCAAATGGGGGATGAGTTTGCTGTAGCTTCCCTCAGAAATACTACACATCAGGTTATGGATGAGATGTAATGATTGTGTTTGTGTACTAATCATACGAAAAAAATGCAAGTGAGGGAGGAACTTTCTGCAGCTTCTATCAGAGATACTTCACATAGGGTAATAGATGTAATGGGATGATTCTGGGTTTGTAGTAACCATACCAACAAACAAACACAAATGAGGGAGGAGCTTTCTCTAGCTACCCTCAGAAATAGTTTACATTAGGTAATTGATGAAAGGTATTGAATGAGTGTGAGCACTAATCTTACCAACAATCAGATACAAGTGATGGAGGAGCGATCTGCAGCTTCCCTCACAAAAACTTCACATAGAGTATTAGATAAAATGCGGTTATTCTGGCTTTGAAGTAACCATACAAGCAAACAAACGCATATGAGGGATGAGCTTTCTGTAGCTTGTCTCATAAATACTTTACATCAGGTAATGGACGAAGTGTAATAATTGTGTCTGTGTCCTAATCATACCAACAACTGATGCAAGTGAGGGAGGATCTTTCTGCAGCTTCTCTCAGAAATACGTCACATAGGGTAATAGATGAAATGCGATGATTCTGGGCTTCTAGTATCCATACCAACAAACAAACACAAGTGCAGGTGGAGCTTTCTGTAGCATCCCACAGAAATATTTCACATCAGGTAAGGGATGAAATGTAACCATAGTGTCTGTATAGTAATCTTACCAACAAACAGATGCAAGTTAGGGAGAAGCGCTCTGCAGCTTGTCTCAGAAATACTTCACATAAGGTAGTAGATGAAATCCGATGTTTCTGGCTTTGTAGTAACCATACCAACAAACAAATGCAAATTAGGTAGCAGTTTTCTGTAGCATCCCTCAGAAATACTTCACATCATCTAGTAAATGAAATTTAATGTTTGTGTATGTGTACTAATAATACCAACAAACAGATGCAACTGAGGGAAGAGCTTTCCACAACTTCTCTCTGAAATATATCACATAGAGTAATAAATGAATTGCGATGATTCTGGCTTTGTAGTAACCATAAAAACAAACAAACGCAAAAGACACTTGAGCCATCTGTAGCTTCTCTCAGGAATACTTCACATAGGGTAATAGATGAAATGCGATGATTCTGGCTTTGTAGTAATAATACCAACCAACAAACGCAAATGATTGAGGAGCTTGCTGTAGCCCCCCTCAGAAATACTTCACATCAGGTAATGGATGAAATGAAGTGATTGTGTCTGTGTACTAATCATAACAAGAAACATATGTAGGTGAGGGATGAGCTTTCTGCAGCTTCCCTCATAAATACTTCACATCCGGTAATGGATGAAAAGTAATGATTGTGTCTGTGTACTAATCATACCATAAATAGATGCAAGTGAGGGAAGAGCTTTCTGCAGCTTCCCTCAGAAATACTTCACATCAGGTAATGTATGTTATGTAATGAGTGTGTGTGTGTATTAATCATTATAACAAAGAGATGCAAGTGAGGGTGGAGCTTTCTGCAGCTCCATGCTCAAATACATCATATAAAGTAATAGATGAATTGCAATGATTCCGGCTTTGTAATAACCATAGCAAAAAACTAAAGCAAATGAGTGAGTAGCTTTCTGGAGCTATTCTCAGAAATACATCTCATGGGGTAATAGATGAAATGCGATGATTCTGGCTTTGTAGTAACCATACCAACAAACAAATGCAAATAACACTTGAGCTTCCTGTAGCTTTATTTAGAAATATTTCACATAGGGTAATAGATGAAATGCGATGAGACTATATTTTTAGTAACCATACCAACAAACAAACGCAACTCTGAGAGGAGCTTTCTGTAGCTCCCCTGAGAAATATTTCACATCAGGTAATGGATGAAATGTAATGATTGTGTCTGTGAACAAATCGTAACAACAAACAGATGCAAGTGTGGGAGGAGCTTTCTGCAGCTTCCCTGAGAAATACTTCACATCCGGTAATGGATGAAATGTAATTATTGTGTCTGTGTACTCATCATACCATAAACAGATGCAAATGAGGGATGAGATTTCTGCAGCTTTTCCCTGAAATACATCACATAGGGTAATAGATGAAATGCGATGATTCCGGCTTTGTAGTAACCATACCAACAAAGAAACGCAAATGAGGGTTGTGCTTTCTGTAGCTTCCCTCAGAAATATTTCACATCAGGTAATGGATGAAATGCAATAATTGTGTCTGTGTACTAATCATACCATAAACAGAAGCAAATGAGGGATGAGCTTTCTGCTGCTTTTCTCTGAAATACATCACATAGGGTAATAGATGAAATGCGATGATTCTGGCTTTGTAGTAACCATACCAACCAACAAACGCAACTGAGGGAGGATTTTATTGTAGCTTCACTCAGAAATTCTTCCCATCAGGTAATGGATGAAATGTAATGATAGTGTCTGTGTACTGATCAGAACAACAAACAAATGCAATGAGCGAAGAGCTTTCTGCAGCTTCCCTCAGAAATACTTCACATCAGGTAATGGGCGAAATGTGATGATTGTGTCTGTGTATTAATCATTCCAAGAAACAGATGCAAGGGAGGGAGTTGCTTTCTGCAGCTTCTTTCTGAAGTACATCACATTAGGTAATAGACGAAGTGCGATGATTCTGTCATTGTAGTAACCATACCAACAAACAAACGCAACTCTGAGAGGAGCTTTCTGTAGCTCCCCTGAGAAATATTTCACATCAGGTAATGGATGAAATGTAATGATTGTGTCTGTGTACTAATCGTAACAACAAACAGATGCAAGTGTGTTAGGAGCTTTCTGCAGCTTCCCTGAGAAATACTTCACATCCGGTAATGGATGAAATGTAATTATTGTGTCTGTGTACTCATCATACCATAAAGAGATGCAAATGAGGGATGAGCTTTCTGCAGCTTTTCCCTGAAATACATCACATAGGGTAATAGATGAAATGCGATGATTCCGGCTTTGTAGTAACCATACCAACAAAGAAACGCAAATGAGGGTTGTAATTTGTGTAGCTTCCCTCAGAAATATTTCACATCAGGTAATGGATGAAATGTTATGATTGTGTCTGTATACTAATCACAACAACAAACAGGTGCAAGTGAGGGATGAGGATTCTGCAGCTTCTCTCTCAAATACATCACATAGCGTAATGGAGGAAATGCTTTGAATCTGGGTTTGTAGTAACCATAATACAAACAAACGCAAATGAGGGGGGAGCTTTCTGTAGCTTCCCTCAGAATTACTGCACATCAAGTAATAAATGAAATGTAATTATTTTGGCTGTGTACTAATCATTCCAACAAACAGATGCAAATGAGGGATGAGCTTTCTGCAGCTTTTCTCTGAAATACATCACATGGGGTAATAGATGAATTGCAATGATTCTGGCTTTGTAGTAACCATACCAAAATCAAATGCAAATTAATGAGTAGCTTTCTGTAGCTATTCTCAGAAGTACTTCACATAGGGTGATAGATGAAATGCGATAATTCTTTCTTTATAGTAACCATTTCAACAAACAAACGCAAATGAGGGAGGATCTTCCTGTAGCTTCCATCAGAAATACTTCACATCAGGTAATGGACAAAATGTAATGATTGTGTCTGTGTACTAATGGTACCAACAATCAGATGGAAGTGAGGGAGGAGATTTCTGCAGTCTCTCTCTGAAATACATCACATGGGGTAATAGATGAAATGAGATAATTCTGGCTTTGTAGTAACGATACCAGCCAACAAACGCATCTGAGGGAGGATTTTCTGCAGTTTCCCTCAGAAATATCTCACATCAGGTAATGGATGAAATGTAATGACTGTGTCTGTGTATTAATCATTCCAAATAACTGATGCAGTGATGGAGGAGCTTTCTGCAGCTTCCTTCTGAAAGACATCACATTAGGTAATAGATGAAATGTGATGATTCTGGCATTGTAGTAACCATACCTACAAACAAATGCAAAGGAGTGAGGAGCTTTCTGTAGCTTCCCTGAGAAATACTTCAATCTGGTAATGGACGAAATGGGATGATTGTGTCTGTGTATTAATGATTCCAACAAACAGATGCAAGTGAGGGAGGAGCTTTCTGCAGGTTCTCTCTGAAGTACATTACATAGGGTGATGGATGAAATGCAATGATTCTGACTTCGTAGTAACCATTCCAACAAACAAACGCAAATGAGGGAGGAGCTTTCTGTAGTTTCCCTCAGAAATACTTCACATTAGGTAATGGACGAAATGTAATGATTGTGTCTGTGTACTAATGGCACCAACAATCATATGGAAGTGAGGGAGGAGATTTCTGCAGTCTCTCTCTGAAATACATCACATGGGCTAATAGATAAAATGCGATATTTCTGGCTTTGTAGTAACCATACCAGCAAACATACGCATCTGAGGGAGGATCTTTCTGTAGTTTCCCTCAGACTTACTTCACATCAGGTAATGGATGAAATGTAATGATTGTGTCTGTGTATTAATCATCCCAAAAAACAGGTGCAAGTGTGGGAGGAGCATTCTGCAGCTTCTTTCTGAAATACATCACATTAGGTAATAGATGAAATGCGATGATTCTGGTTTTGTAGTAACCATACCTACAAACAAACACAAAGGAGTGAGGAGGCTTCTGTAGCTTCCCTGAGAAATAATTCACACCATGTAATTTTTGAAATGTAATGATCGTGTCTGTGTACTAATCATACCAACAAACAGATGCAAGTGAGGGAGAAGCTTTCTGCGGTTTCCCTCTGAAATACATCACATAGGGTAATGGATGAAATGCAATGATTCTGACTTCTTAGTAACCATTCCAACAAACAAACACAAATGAGGGTGGAGCTTTCTGTAGCTTCCCTCAGAAATACTTCACATCAGGTAATGGACGAAACGTAATGATTGTGTCTTAGTACAAATCATATCAACATACAGAGCAAGTGAGGGAGGAGCTTTCTGCTGCTCCTCTCTGAAATACCTCACATAGGGAAATAGATAAAATGCAATGATTCTGGCTTTGTAGTAGCCATAGCAATAAACACATGCAAATGACGGGGAGTTTTCTGTAGCTATATTCAGAAATACTTCACAGAGGGTAATAGATAAAATGCGATGATTCTGGCTTCGTAGTAACCATACCAACAAACAAATGCATATTAGGGAGGAGCTTTCTGTAGCATCCCTCAGAAATACTTCACATCATGTAATAAATGGAATGTAATGTTTGTGTCTGTGAACTAATCATACAACAAACAGATGCAAGTGAAGTAGGAGCTTTCTGCCACTTCTCTCTGAAATACATCACATTGGGTAATAAGTGACATGGGATGATTCTGGCTTTGTAGTAACCTTACCAACAAACAAATGCAAATTAGGGAGCTGCTTTCAGACCATATTTGATAAATACTTCACATCATCTAGTAAATGAAATTTAATGTTTGTGTATGTGTACTAATAATACCATCAAACACATGCAAGTGAGAGAAGAGCTTTCCGCAACTTCTCCCTGAAGTACACCACAAAGAGTAATACATGAAATTCAATGATTCTGGTTTTGTAGTAAGGATACCAATGAACAGATGCAAGTGAGGCGGGAGCTTTCTGCAGCTTCTCTCTGAAATACATCACATAGGGTAATGGATGAAATGCAATGATTCTGGCTTTGTAGTAACCATACCAACTAACAAACGCAAATGAGGGAGGAGCTTTTTATAGCTTCCTTCAGAAATATTTTACATCAGGTAATGGATGAAATGTAATGATTATGTCGGTGTACTAATCATACCAACAAACAGATGCAAATGACTGAGGAGCTTTCTGGTGCTTCTATCTGAAATACATCACATAGGGTAAAAAATGAAATCAGATGATTCTGGCTTTGTAATAACCAGCCCAACAAACTAACGCAAATGAGGGAGGAGCATTTTGTGTCTATTCTCAGAAATACTTCACATAGTGTAATAGATGAAATGCAAGGATTCTGGCTTTGTAATAACCATATCAAGAAAGTAACGCAAATGAGGTAGGAGTTTTCTGTAGCTATTCTCAGAAATACATCACATGGGATGATAGATGAAATACGATGATTCTGGCTTTGTAGTAACCATACCAACTAACTAAACGCAAATGACACTTGAGCTTTCTGTAGCTTATTTAGAAATACCTCACATAGGGTAATAAATGAAATGCAATGATTCTGGCTTTGTAGAAACCATACCAACAAGCAAACACATATGATGGTGGAGCTTTCTGTAGCTATTCTCATAAATACTTCGCATATGGTAATAGATGAAATGCGATGATTCTGGCTTTGTAGTAACCATACCAACCAACAAACTCAAATGAGTGAGGAACTTTCTATAGCTTCCTCAAGAAATATTTCACATCAGGTAATGGACGAAATGTGATGATTGTGTCTGTGTATTAATGATTCCAACAAACAGATGCAAGTGAGGGAGGAGCTTTCTGCAGGTTCTCCTTGAAGTACATTACATAGGGTAATGGGTGAAATGCAATGATTCTGGCTTCGTAGTAACCATTCCAACAAACAAACGCAAATGAGGGAGGAGCTTTCGGTAGCTTCCCTCAGAAATACTTCACATCAGGTAATGGACGAAATGTAATGATTGTGTCTGTGTACTAATGGTACCAACAATCAGATGGAAGTGAGGGAGGAGATTTCTGCAGTCTCTCTCTGAAATACATCACATGGGCTAATAGATAAAATGCGATAATTCTGGCTTTGTAGTAACCATACCAGCAAACATACGCATCTGAGGGAGGATCTTTCTGTAGTTTCCCTCAGAAATACTTCACATCAGATAATGGATGAAATGTAATGATTGTGTCTGTGTATTAATCATTCCAAAAAACAGATGCAAGTGTGGGAGGAGCTTTCTGCAGCTTCTTTCTGAAATACATCACATTAGGTAATAGATGAAATGCAATGATTCTGGTTTTGTAGAAACTATTCCAACAAACAAACGCAAATGAGGGAGGAGCTTTCTGTAGCATCCCTCAGAAATACCTCACATCAGGTAATGGATGAAAGGTAATGATTGTGTCTTAGTACTAATCATATCAACATACAGAGCAAGTGAGGGAGGAGCTTTGTGCTGCTCCTCTCTGAAATACCTCACATAGGTTAATAGATAAAATGCAATGATTCTGGCATAGTAGTAACCATACGAACAAACTAAAAGCAAATGACACTTGAGCTTTCTGTAACTTTCTTTAGAAATACTTCACATAGGGTAATAAATAAAATGCAATGATTCTGGCTTTGTAGTAACCATACCAACAAGCAAACACATATGATGGTGGAGCTTTCTGTAGCTACTCTCAGAAATACTTCACATATGGTAATAGACGAAATGCGATGATTCTGGCTTTTTAGTAACCATACCAACAAACAAAATGCAAATGACACTTAAGCCTTCTGTAGCATTTTTTAGAAGTACTTTAAATAGGGTAATAGACGAAATGCGAAGATACTGGATTTGTAGTAACCATACCAACAAACAAACACATTTCTCTCAGAAATACTTCACATCAGGTAATGGATGAAATGTTATGGTTGTGTCTGTGTACTGATAACAACAACAAACAGATGCAAGTGAGGGAAGAGCTTTATGCAGCTTCCCGCAGAAATACTTCACATCAGGTAATGGATGTAATATAATGAGTGTGTGTGTGTATTAATCATTATAACAAACAGATGCAAGTCAGGGAGGAGCTTTCTGCAGATCCTTTCTGAAATACATCACATAAAGTAATAGATGAATTGCGATGATTCTGGCTTTGTAATAACCATACCAACAAACTAAAGCAAATGAGGGATGAGCTTTCTGTAGCTATTCTCAGAAATTCATCACATGAGGTAATAGATGCAATGCGATGATTTTGGCTTTGTAGTAACCATACCAACAAATGAAACGCAAATGAGGGTTGTGCTTTCTGTAGCCTCCCTCTGAAATATTTCACACCAGGTAATGGATGAAATATGATGATTGTGTCTGTTTACTAATCATAACAAAAAAAGGAGCAAGTGAGGCACGAGCTTTCTGCAGCTACTCTTTGAGATACATCACATAGGATAATGGATGAAATGCAACGATTCTGGCTTTGTAGTAACCATTCCAACAAACAAATGCAAATGAGGGATGTGCTTTCTGTGGCTTCCCTCAGAAATACTTCACATCAGGTAATGTACAAAATGTAATGACTGTGTCTTTGTACTAATCATACCAACATACAGAGCAAGTGTGGGAGGAGCTTTCTGCTGCTCCTCTATGAAATACTTCACATAGGGTAATAGATGAAATGCGATGATTCTGGCTTTGTAAAAACCATAGCAACAAACAAATGCAAATTAGGGAGGAGCTTTCTGTAGCATCCCTCAGAAGTACTTCACATCATATAATAAGTGAAATGTAATGGTAGTGCACGTGTACTAATAATACCAACGAACAGATGCAGGTGAGGGAAGAGCTTTCCACAACTTCTCTCTGAAATATATCACATAGAGTAATAAATGAAATGCGATGATTCTGGTTTTGTAGTAAGAATACCAACAAACAGATGCAAGTGACGGAGGAGCTTTCTGCAGCTTCTCTCTGAAATACATCACTAAGGTTAATAGATGAAATGCGATTATTCTGGTTTTGTAGTAACCATAAAAACAAACAAACGCAAATGACACTTGAGCCTTCTGTAGCTTTTGTCAGGAATACTTCACATAGAGTAATAGATGAAATGCGATGTTTCTCGCTTTGTAGTTATAATACCAACAAACAAACGCAAGTGATTGAGAAGCTTGCTGTAGCCCCCCTCAGAAATACTTCACGTCAGGTAATGGATGAAATGAAGTGATTGTGTCTGTGTACTAATCATAACAACAAACAGATGTAGGTCATGGATGAGCTTTCTGCAGCTTTCCTCATAAATACTTCACATCCGGTAATGGATGAAAAGTAATGATTGTGTCTGTGTACTAATCATACCATAAACAGATGCAAGTGAGGGAAGAGCTCTCTACAGCTTCCCTCAGAAGTACTTCACATCAGGTAATGGATGTTATGTAATGAGTGTGTGTGTGTGTATTAATCATTATAACAAACAGATGCAAGTGAGGGTGGAGCTTTCTGCAGCTCCATGCTGAAATACATCTCATAAAGTAATAGATGAATTGCGATGATTCTGGCTTTGTAATAACCATAGCAAAAAACTAAAGCAAATGACACTTGAGCTTCCTGTAGCTTTATTTAGAAATATTTCACATAGGGTAATAGATGAAATGCGATGACACTATATTTGTAGTAACCATACCAACAAACTAACGCAACTGAGAGAGGAGCTTTCTGTAGGTCCCCTGAGAAATATTTCACATCAGGTAATGGATGAAATGTAATGATTGTGTCTGTGTACTAATCTAAACAACAAACAAATGCAAGTGTGGGAAGAGCTTTCTCCAGCTTCCCTGAGAAATACTACACACCAGCTAATGGATGAAATGCAATGATTGTGTCTGTGTAGTAATCGTACCATAAACAGAAGCAAATGAGGGATGAGCTTTCTGCAGCTTTTCTCTGAAATACATCACATAGGGTAATAGAGGAAATGCGTTGATACTGGCTTTGTAGTAACCATACAAAACCAACATACGCAAATGAGGGAGGATTTTATTGTAGCTTCACTCACAAATACTTCACATCAGGTAATGGACGAAATGTGATGATTGTGTCTGTGTATTAATCATTCCAACAAACAGATGCAAGTGAGGGAGAAGCTTTTTGCAGCTTCTTTCTGAAATACATCACATTAGGTAATAGACGAAATGCGATGATTCTGGCATTGTAGTAACCATACCTACAAACAAACGCAAAGGAGTGAGGAGTTTTCTGTAGCTTCCCTGAGAAATACTTCACATCAAGTAATGGACGAAATGTGATGATTGTGTGTGTGTATTAATCATTCCAACAAACAGATGCAAGCGAGCTAAGAGCTTTCTTTATCTTTAATTTGAAATACGTCACATAGGGTAATAGATGAAATGCAATGATTCTGGTTTTGAGTTAAACATACCAACAATCAAACGCAAATGGGGGAGGAGCTTTCTGTAGCTTCCCTCAGAAATATTTCACATCAGGTCATGGATGAAATGTTATGATTGTGTCTGTATACTAATCATAACAACAAACAGGTGCAAGTGAGGGATGAGGATTCTGCAGCTTCTCTCTAAAATACATCACATAGTGTACTGGACGAAATTCTTTGAATCTGGGTTTGTAGTAACCATAAAACAAACAAACGCAAATGAGGGGGGAGCTTTCTGTAGCTTCCATCAGAATTACTTCACATCAAGTAATAAATGAAATGTAATGATTTTGGCTGTGTACTAATCATTCCAACAAACAGATTCAAATGATGGATGAGCTTTCTGCAGCTTTTCTCTGAAATACATCACACGGGGTAATAGACGAAATGCAATGATTCTGGCTTTGTGGTAACCATACCAAATACAAACGCAAATTAAAGAGTAGCTTCCTGTAGCTATTCTCAGAAATACTTCACATAGGGTAATAGATGAAATGCGATAATTCCTTTTTATAGTAACCATTTCAACAAACAAATGCAAATGAAGGAGGATCTCCCTGTAGCTTCCGTCAGAAATACTTCACATCAGGTAATGAACGAAATGTAATGATTGTGTTTGTGTATTAATCATTCCAAAAAACAGATGCAAGTGAGGGAGGAGCTTTCTGCAACTTCTCCCTGAAATACATCACAAACAGTAATAAATGAAATGCAATGAATCTGGTTTTGTAGTAAGAATTCCAACAAACAGATGCAAGTGAGGGAGAAGCTTTCTGCAGCTTCTTTCTGAAATACATCACATTAGGTAATAGACGAAATGCGATGATTCTGGCATTGTAGTAACCATACCTACAAACAAACGCAAAGGAGTGAGGAGTTTTCTGTAGCTTCCCTGAGAAATACTTCACATCAAGTAATGGACGAAATGTGATGATTGTGTGTGTGTATTAATCATTCCAACAAACAGATGCAAGCGAGCTAAGAGCTTTCTTTAGCTTTAATTTGAAATACGTCACATAGGGTAATAGATGAAATGCAATGATTCTGGTTTTGAGTTAAACATACCAACAATCAAACGCAAATGGGGGAGGAGCTTTCTGTAGCTTCCCTCAGAAATATTTCACATCAGGTAATGGATGAAATGTTATGATTGTGTCTGTATACTAATCATAACAACAAACAGCTGCAAGTGAGGGATGAGGATTCTGCAGCTCCTCTCTAAAATACATCACATAGGGTAATGGACGAAATGCTTTGAATCTGGGTTTGTAGTAACCATAAAACAAACAAACACAAATGAGGGGGGAGCTTTCTGTAGCTTCCCTCATAATTAATACACATCATGTAATAAATGATATGTAATGATTTTGGCTGTGTGCTAATCATTCCAACAAACAGATGCAAATGAGGAGTGTGTTATCTGCAGCTTTTCTCTGAAATACATCACATGGGGTAATAGATGAAATGCAATGACTCTGGCTTTGTAGTAACCATACCAAAAACAAACGCAAATGAATGAGTAGCTTTCTGTAGCCATTCTCAGAAATACTTCACATAGGGTAATAGATGAAATGCGATAATTCTTTCTTTATAGTAAACATTTCAATAAACAAACGCAAATGAGGGAGGATCTTTCTGTAGCTTCCGTCAGAAATACTTCACATCAGGTAATGGATGAAATGTAATGATTGTGTCTCTGTATTAATCATTCCAAAAAACAGTTGCAAGTGAGGGAGGAGGTTTCTGCAGCTTCTTTCTGAAATACATCACATTAGGTAATAGATGA